>NC_065955.1:7286428-7590952 GCF_021464435.1 Cataglyphis hispanica | reverse complement strand
CCGAACTGCCGACGTTAATAAAACCGGTGCAGGTGCAAACGCCGCGTTTGCGTGCACTGCATATCGTCACCGCAGCAATTAATAATCATTACATTAGGCGGGCGGCGGTTCTCCCGCATACCCGGAGTACCCGCCGCCTTGTAATCTATCTACTTGCAAGCATCTCGGGGGATGAGAGAATAGAGGTGAGACATCTCAAACTTATGGGAATATTAATCGTCTTGTTCTCTCAAAGTGATACCTGAATACTGAATAAAATACATAAGAGATAGTTTTAAAGGTGCTTCAACGTGAAAAGATCTCAGTATTTCGGTAAATGTTATGAAAGCCGAAGCCTCAAAAATACTAATATCTCTGATGAGATTTTTTTAATTGTGATTATAATGCAAATATATATATATATATATATATATATATATATATATATATATTAATAATTTTCTTTTTTTAAGAAATACTATTGGACTTATATATATCAATTTAAAAATATTTAAATAAGAATTATTGATATTTCTGCCCATTTACTTATTTCAATTATTTCTCGCATAAGTTTTATAAAATATTCTTAAGATAGGTATTATAAATCACCCAATATCCTGGCGAATGGTTAATGTAATAAGAAGAAAATAGTTTTTACTATATCATGAATATAAACCAAATTTATTTTTAGTACTTTGGTACTTTGCTTTTGAATTTCTCTTCATGATCTACATTTTTTTGAATATATAAAATAAAGATTAAAGTATCTATTTCGTAAAATATTAAAACATTAATTTAAAATATTAATTTAATATTAATCTTATTATAATCAAGACTTGCTATCTTTTACTTTTTACATTAGCCTATCAAAATGTGTGCCCTTAAATTACCATAACATTTTTAATACGCGACCATGTGGCGCGACTGGGAATGAGAAGATTAATAGAGGGCTGAAAGTTCTGCATATGTAATAAAAGTCCTTACGATGCCGATAAATCGACGCGTCGCGTTGCCTTCGCCAATGTCGATGTTATTTTTTTGCCACGCGAGCGGTAGTAACGCAAGTAGCATCCCAAAAATTGCGAAACTCATACTCGTGATTGATATTCCAATCGCATCCATGTAACCGATCTACCGTTGCCACGTCTTGGTAATTGCATCTGGCTTTGCGACACCGTGGCTGTAATTTAACACCTGACACGCTTGCTCTTAATAGAACACGAATTGGAGGAGACGGATATGACTGACACGCGCGACTCATTGTCAGACTAATTATGTCACAAAAGAAATATCAATATTATAATTAAATTAGATTATAATTGGCAAAATCAAAACAAAAATATGTTGACAAAAATTTGTGTAATCTATAGACGACCAATTCAGAAAAATATCATCAAATATAATATTTTTTTTAATTGCTAGTTTTGTCTCGTAATTTTTTCAACCAACTTCATTAATTTAATAAAATTATATTAATAAAAAAGTAAGAAAGATTTATACATTTTTATTTCTAAAATAATTCATTTTTTTTTTTAATATTTCAAATGTATCATAATTATCGAATCTCTCTCTCTTTCTCTCTCTCTCTCAATAAATTTAATGTGAAACAAATGGTAGGAAATTTGAATTCGACATTACATATAGATATTAAATTATGAGTGTTAAGTGAATTAATGCTATGAAAAAAAGTGAATCATAACCAGTAAGACAAATAGATGCAAGATAAGAATTTTGTATACCATTTTTCTCACACATGTAATTCACAGTGTCGTTATGTTATTGAGATGTTTATTAGATAAAAAAAACATTTGCGTCAAATTATTCGTTCTAATGTGTCTAGTGCTTTATATCTGATGCTTCATACTCATATAATTCTGTTGATTAACGTCTGCGAAAAGACGTTGGGAATCGCGATCAATCCCTAATCAAACCTGCGCGATCGTCGAGACACGACGTGGCGGTTTCCGGTCGCTCCGTCCCGCGCCTAACCCCCGTTCTTTCTCTCTCTCTCTCTCTCTCTCTCTCTCTCTTTATATCTCTCTTTCTCTCTTTACCATCGCCGGGCGTTTCCGTTCCACGGTACTCGCGTGCAACCGCGAACGCCCGGGGAAATCCCTCCGGCGGCGTTTTATACGACCGACTAGGCGCCAGAATGGCTGCTCCGGGTCGCGGAAGTCGTCGCGCCGGCGGTTTTCTTCTTCATAAGTAGACACACGCGCCCGTGCTCGTTTACGCTACCGCCTCCCCTCCCCCCTCCCCCTCCTCCGCGTCCACCACCCTTCGTTATCCCGTGTCATCCGAACGCAAACAGTTATCAGATGCGCAAATTGTCTCGAGATGCCATCGTTAATGACAAAAGTCGCCGCTCAGCTGTTGTGCCTACTCACTCGCTCCGAGAGCCTATGCGGCGCGAGGGATATACCGCACCTCCCGCCCGTACTTAAGTACACGCGCATATACACACGCAAACGATTCGCGTAGTCAACTACGTCGGAGTGGAGCGTATACCAAGAAGTTTCGCTCAACAGCATTTCCGGAGAGGACGATTAAAAGGGAGTCGCCTCTGTGCGACACACAGGAGTTCAGGTTATCAAATGGGGTACGGGGGACAGTTAGGCAAACATGTATGTGTGTGTGTGAGTAATGTGAGTGAGAGTAAATGCGAGCGTGTGTATCGGCGAAGGATATACACACGTGCAGGCGAATTGCATCGTGCGCGAGCACGTTGAGGCGAATGCGAGGGTGGTACGTAGGGTGAAGAAAATAGCGGGGGGGGAAGGGGGGAGGGGGAGGAGGAGGAGGGTAGCACCCTCGGTCGGTTTCGCGGGACGGGGTGCGGGCGACGGGCAATAGTCGGAGTGGCGCCGCGACTCCCGTGACGTCTGTCGGCGCGTCGGCCAATCAATAGCATCCCCATGGCAACCACAGATAACATCGGACACACACCGTGCCGCACAAGCACACGCCGCCTTTCGGTATATATGCTATACTTCCTTTCTCGCCGATGCCCCGAACGAAAAGGCCGACGGCGAGGAAGAGCCTACGAGCGGTCTACGAGACGGATGGAAGCTTTATCGGAAAGATTCCTTGGCGAAACTCTCCTCCCCCTCTCTCTATCCTTTCGTTCACTTTTAAGTTATCCAAAGTCGATGTTCATGGCCCGTTCACCTTCACACGCTTTCGCATTCTCACATACATTACACCTTCCTCTTTCTCTTCTTAATTTTCCTCTTCTCGTCCCTCCCCTCCCCCTTTCTCACTCTCTCTCTCTCTCCTCCATTTTGTCGGACTCGATCCGCGCGATCCGATTGCATCCCATGCTTGTGTCTTCGTTCTTTATCGGCGGCTTTCGCGTCCGTCTGTCCCACCATCTGCGAGCCTCTCATGCCGCTTTTGCGACCACCCGCTTTGGCGAAAAAGCTCTTCGTTCCTCTCTAAACGAATTCTAACGTCACGTCGGACGAGTATCGGCGTATCGGTCGACAACACCGGCTCGTACTCGAGCACAATTCTGCATTTATCGCGTGTTATCAGGGGTGGCCTCTTTCTTCCACGTATATAACGCTCGTTCTAGTTGACGTCGAGTGCCGAAATTGAAAAGCAACGGAGTGTGGTGAGCGTAAAACTGTGGACCGATCAAGAAGACCCCCGATTCGCTCTGGCTTTCCTATGTTTCTCTCTCTTTTTCTCATACACACATACATACGCTTTCCCTGTCTCTCCCTCTCATCCGGATTTTCAAGAAAGATCGACACTCGCTAAGCCGCAGAGAGCTTTGAGAGAAAATCAACTCGACAATGTAATTAATCCAACTCTGCGAGAAGATTCGAGACACGTATTTCGATCTCGAGAAAGAAAGAAGATAATGCACCTCGCGCATTGCTCACCGTTATATACGGCTTGTTAATGAGAATTCTTTCGAAAGTAGAACACGGATTGCTAGTCCTCTGAATAGAAGAAGACTTCGTTTTCAACATAAATTCGCAATTGTGGAGATAGATTTTAGATCTTAATGAAAAACGATATCATGAAAAAGATGTATAGAAAAGAGAAACACATAAATTGTTCATATCTGCTATGCTAAGAGCTTGGCATTGTCAACTAATTATAATTACAAAGATCTAATATACACGAAGCATTTTTTATCAACGTTAAATATGCATGGAAAAGATATAAAGTAAGATAAAAGACGAGACAAATCACAGAAGATCGTTGTTGAAACTATCAAAAGTACTAGCAAAAGTATGCAAATTTAAATGTCTTACATTTGAATGATTAGTCACGGAATGTGCATGACAAGCAGGATAAGAATTTCACACGTCAATTCAAATCAATTCATATCACGTGCAAGACATTTGGAATCGAGTTTACGATCAACAATTCACGTTCGTTGTTTTCCTTCAAAACACGTTGTTGCGCAAACCGCTGGAATACGCAATAAGCCGACTGCGGCGTTTATGATGTAAGCGAAGCTTCGTATTAATTACTCGGTACGTGTAGGGGTCTCCGCCATTGGCAAAAATACAAGCGCCGGCGGCTTTCCAAGCCGGAGAATCGTATAACGAGCTTAGAGCACGAAAGCTCTCGATCTCTCCCTCTCAAGTTTATCTCGCTATACGAGGAGCGAGTTCCGCAGGACAAATTATGTCATTTAATCCCGTTTAACCGGAGAAAACTTTAACGGGTACCGGGGCCTTTTCGCCGTCATTCCGATCCCCGTGTGTCGTACACAGAGATCCGCCCATTGGACACGACCTCGATGGACTGTCGTCGAGAGTATCGTTGACCTTCCATCGAATGTTTGCCGAACTCTACACAAGCCCCGCAGGACATAACGAGAGGCCCTGTTTGTTCTGCGGTGAGATACGCCACCCGGAGAGCGTTCTTAATGTCCGAGGGGAAAGATTTCCGCAAGGCCAGCCCTCCTTATGAGCATCCTTGCGAATCCCTGCTCAACTACGTCACCACGTAACAAGTATCGTCTTAAGGGGATGCTTCTCTCCGAGATGGTAAATTACGCTTCGCAAGGCCGGTCTGTTAAATTAAGGCAAAATTACTTTTGCCAGCGAGAAGTTAACAATGCGAAATAGTTTCTACGGCTTTAAAATAGTTGCGAAATTCGAGAAATGAAATGAATGAATCGTAAATTGTTTTAAAAAACCACATATATATGAGATAAGTTTTACGAATTAACTGATAAAACTAAAAAAGTATTGTTAAAAGAGTATTTTCATTTTCCTCAATAATTAAAATATAACATAATAAAAATATATATTACATAATATTATATAATATATATATATATATATATATCGTATTATATAATAATATAATATATGTATAATATTTTAAATCTATACATGATTAAAAAATAAGTAATAAATAATTTTATTTTTAAAAAATGCAATGTCAAAAATAAATAAATAATTAAAAAGAAGAAATCAAATTTATAAAAATTATTAACGCATATGTGTTAAGAGGCAGAGAAATTTCACTTAAATATGATAAAAAAATATATAATTTGTTCTTTAAAGAAAATAAATATATGAGCTCATTTCTCACAAATACATTAAAAAAAAAAATGCTAGTAAAGAGAAATTAAATTCTAAAACAATTTTCTAATACGAAGAGGAGAGAAGGAGAGAAAAAGATATAATACAGAGAGTATGCAAACAAAGAAAAAAGAAAAAAATAATAATATAACGCAAAGTGGTTTCCCTGTTTTCGAGCGCGATAAAGTGAGCTTAAACGAGAATGCAGAGCCGTTCACGGGCGGTAGTGTGATTTAACGAGATGTTTTCGTGAATTGTGCCCGCGCCATGGTAACTAATAATTCGATTTTACGAGCGGACACGCGCTACAAGAGAGAGACGGCGACACAACCCTTTCCTCTCGCTTTTCTAACCGGGAAACATCGAGCAGCCGGGAGGCGTCGCGGCGCCACTCGGACGGGAGCGTCCCCATCCCCGATAGAGCTTCTGCCCTTCCGCTCATCCGACAGTGGCCGGTCAGTTGATCAGCTGGTCGAAGGAGCGATATATATATATATATATATATATATATATATATATATATATATATTTCGTCGAGATTCCGAAATGCCTGGACTACGTCCAACCGGGTTACCGCACTTCGCTCTCTCGATTCCATCCACCGAACAACCCCTGTCGTGTACATCGACGTTACATTCCGAGACTTCCGCATCGACTCGCTCGCTACGAAAATCTTCGTTCTATACGGAAAACGAACATCCTTGTAAATTTGTGATCTGTCACGGTTGAAAAGTCGGTCGTCTTTCTGGAGACCGTCCTTTCCTTCTCTCTCAATCTCTATTTCTCTCTTTCTCTCTTTGCCATTCGTTTTTCCAGGACAAATGGATTCAGGGCAGCCGGTCACATTCGCGGATTGATCCGTCCAAATTTTAGCGGAACGCAATTATCTCGCGTACAATGAGAGGTATGCGTGTTCCAATTATTCTGGCGACACAGCAAACGCTGCGATTGCGACGAAAATATTTGTTGACAGATGACCTAGGCGACGATGCGCGCGATAATTGCATTACTTCGTGCAGATTTTGCGTTATATACGTATGGATTAATATTGACATTGCGGGAAAATATAAATTATTAGATTTTAAAAAGTCAATATTACACATAAGTCCGGCAAATCGCTCGCAATTTTTTCTTTAAACAAATTATCTTGAAAAAAAGTAACGTTAAATTCTTTCATAAACCACTACTGTTAGTAATATATATTATATACCCATATACTTTTCTTCTTCACATAAAAAAAATTTATGTTTGTAATGATGCAATATTAAATCAATCAAACCTTAAGGATTATCAAAAACTGATATAAAATTCATCAGGGACTGTAATTAATTTTTTATTTCTTAGTCGCGACAAAATATAACTATTAAATCTTGAATCAGAAATCTAATAATTCTACAATTTTGTATTTCTTGAGTTATAATTTGAGAAATACAATATTAATGTCAAACGGTCATGCATGATTCTTTTCATTAAATTTACTGTTAGTGCTGGCCGTTGCCGCAAAGTCGTAACCAGACAAGATCGATTTGAAAGTCGACCATCGTCGTCGCGTTAATAAATTTTGTCTACAGAAAATACGGCGAAGGATAGTATCTAGAGAGTTCTACCGCACCGGAGCTGCAGATACATAAAATTTTGATGCCGGGAGCGAATGTCAAGTGGAGTTGGAAAAGTGGATGAACAGTATGCGGATACTCGCATCGTATCGCTAGAAAAGTCTTGAAGATTGGTACCGCAATACTGCGTTACCGCAGTAAGGGCTTTCGCGAATTTAGAGGAGAGATAGTAAAATGAGACAGAAGTGATCGTCAAATTATATAACTTTGCGACAAATTGTTAAATAATCTGCTGCAATAATAAAAAATGTGCATATATATATATATATATATATATATATATATATATATATATATATATCAATATCGTATAACTCGGAAATCTTTTTCTTTGATAAAAATTTTTCGCATTATTAAAGTAATTTTCGGGAATATTGTACGAGATAAAATCATCGAGACAAAACTAAAATTATACGATTCTTTGAAATATAAATTATTAAAATACAAATTATACAAAAGATTTTTTTCATTAATTAAATATTCATATGTCATGCATGATGTGTAACAATATTGCAATTTTACATGTACAATCTTATAAAAAATTCTCGCTGAATCAGTAAGACACATTGTTCATTTCTTGTGCAAATCAAAATAGATTTCCTATATATCAAGAATTTCTGGCTGAAAATGTTTAAAACTGATTGTCGCATAGAAATATAATAACGTTATCCAGTAGCGAAATAAAAACAATCAACAACAGAATGCCAAAAAATAACTCTTGTCATAATTATATGATGTCGTGGTAACAATTTTAGTCACGCTTATCAATAGTTATCATACAAATATTCGCGAACCAACTACAGATTTTTCTCGCGACTTTTGTTTTATTTAAAAAAATGCGAACTTGAAGTATCTTCATTTTGAGAATTGAGATTTCATAAAAAGTGCATTATTAAATCAATCGTTATTCATCAAATATTATTGATAGTTTCTTTGCCAAACTCTCGGAATTGAATTCTTTGATAAAAATTGCGTATTTGATATCAAATATTTATTTTTGCTACAAATTAATATTAAACAAACTTCAACTAAAATTTGATTTAAAATGTTTAATTGGCGAAATATTTAATTTCGAGGAAAAAGTCAAGGCAAAAAATTTCCACCACATCCATCAGTCAAGATAAACATTAAATTTATCGAAGAAATCATTAAAATTTAACATGGCAAAGATGGAACATCTTATACGAATCGCTGTCCTTTATTCATCCAACTATGTTGTTTCCCTTCAAGTGTACGGAAATAAGATGGGGACGAAGAAAACTGAAACATCGATATAAGAAAGAGAAAACATACAGAGAAAGAGAGAGAGAGAGAGAGAGAGAGAGAGAGAAATAAGAAAGAGAAATAGTACGAGCTCGAGTCAACGTAGTCGTTTTCGGGGGATAAAACTCCTTGGTAAAATTCTAAAATAAACAAAAATGGAGCCCATCCCGTGCTTTATATCCCGGACGGCTGACGTGGAAAAGAATCTAGAAACGCGAGGCAAACTCGTAAATCAAATGTGTCTACACTGCCGGAGTCGAATTCGCGAACCTGGCGGCCCTTTAATCCCGCATCCATTATTGGTATGTCACGGGATCAGAGGATGGCTGCTTGAAGAACGCGCGCCGAACCAACCCTCTCTCCCTGTCCCTCTCTCGGCAACCACCGTCGCCGAGAGAGCTGCTTCCTCGCGACCACGCATTATTTCCTCGTCGTGGCATTCGATGTAGATGGCCCCCGGGCATACCGAACGTTTGATTGAAAATTTCTTGAGACGCGAGAATGGCGCGCGCAATGCGATCGGTGGCCGCGGATCGCAGCATAGAAGCTTTATCGGGTGACTCGGCATAGAGAAAGAGGAATCCATTTATTTAACATGTAGGACTGTTTGATCCCTCCCCCTCCCCCTCCCCCTCCCGACATTCGTGGCCGCTCTTATCGCAATCTACGTCGAATAATACCGTCCTCGACGGGCGAATTGCGACATGCGAAATCCCGCAAGAAGGATACTCGACGGGGAAGGATGTGCGCAACCACTCGGAGAGAAAGAATTAATGCAGTACAATTTTTTACCAGCGACATGAGGAACAATGTGCGGATAATGAATCAAGAACGAATGATCGTAGCGCATTGGTTCATCTTTATATACCAAGTTTTTTATACGACTTAAAGCTAAAACATAATAATACTAAAATTAAATGTGAATTTCAATAGTTATTTAATTTGAAAAAATAATTATTGAGATATTTAAGTTAAGACATTTAAAAGATGAAAAAATAATTTGTAGAAAGATTATCTTTCAAATTATGAAAGTATATTTATTCTCCTATGTTATATTATTCTATTATATTAATATAATTTATTTATTCTCCTTATTACATTTATATTTATTCTCCTATATTATATTAATATACTTTTTTATATTTATATTAATATATTATATTAACATAAATTATATAACCTTCCTAAATTATATTATGCAATGCACACACATTAAATATAATTTAGCGTATACTTCAATGCAAAAGTTAATCAAAAAATCGCGCGATCAATAGCAAGTGAGGCGTGTGTATGAAAATATATGTATAATAAAACGTATAGAGAAAACTCGAGGGCAAAACAGGATAATGCAATAGGAATCGTGGAAAAGCAGGATCGTAAACTGCGATAAAGAAGGATACGGAGGCTGAGTCGCCGGTCGATAAGTCGACTTCTCCGCGTAAATGGACCGCGTTATGTATTTTTTCCCCCCCTCCCCCACCCCCCCTTCTTCGCATCCCCCTTCTCCCCATCTCGCAAAGCTCTCGCTTCGACGGCGGAGTGAAAACGGCGTACCGATCTTCGCGTCGAAGTTGCGCCAAGTTATACGAAAAGTTGAGGGCGGAAAGTGGTGTGTGGTGGAAACTACAGGAATTACTGGCAATTACACGAATGATTTATTAACTTTAGAAACTGGCTATCGCGAGCTCACGCTGCCGGTACCTCTTCACCGCAGTTCTGGATGGGGCGCCATGTCGAAATATTGTAATGAACGCTGCAATAACCGGGCTCTCTTTCGTAATAGACAGCGCTTATATATCGCTCGCAATTATGGGAATTAAAAAAATTCCGCCGCTCCCTAAAAATCAACGATGGCTCCCCGATGAATATAAGCCTCATTGCATCGCGCTATTAATTGCTTCATGTACCCTCGAGAGTGTGCTCGAGCCGCGAATATAATAGTTAATTAATCTCTTTCATTTGTCTCAATGTCTCTCACATCGTCTGCACATATCTAATATTTTTCGATAGAGCGTTCTACGTACCGTTATCGTAAAAGTACGCTGTTGCGCAATAATCGCAGTGCCATACTCTCGTTAAAGGATGCATTTAAAGTCGCGTTTTATCGATACGCGACGATCACTTACTTACGCGCAATTACGTTTCCATCAAGGCGAGGTAAATGCGACGGTGTAAAAAATAAAAAAAAAATAAAAAAAAAAGAAAAAAAAATTGTCACTAAATTAGAGCCGATTTAGCTGAACGTAACGCGGTTAATCATCATGGTATGTACCTTCCATTATTGGCGCCGGGGCAATAATAGCGCCGATAATCGCAAAGCAATCGATCTCCACGCCGGCGTTAATGGAAAATGAAATTGTGGCCGGAGTATTATCCCGAGAATTTGGATTATCCTAGCGCTTAATAGAAACTCTATTAACGGCCGGCATACTGTTTCTGCCGACGGACCGTGCCGAAGATCGCCTGATCCGCAGTTAATGTTGTCGCATTAACGATCGTATGTGCGCACGATGAGATCGGTACAAAGTGCTGTACACTACAAATTGCCCTTCGCTTTAGATACTTTATGACGCGCACGAGCCATTATATTGACGTGTAAATATAATTGAAAATTACCCTGTTCATCTGTACATTTATGTATATATATATATATATATATATATATATATATATATATATATAAAATATATATTTTGATACACAGATAAGTACAGATTACCCGCTGTATAGTTAACCATTTTATATTAAGTCTATTTGTTCACGTTTTTAACTTAATATATTCACTTTCAAGATTATAATTTATTAAAAAAAAAACAAATAAGAGAAGATAAAATAGAGATTTTATATAACATAATTAAAAAAAATATATTTGATAAAAAATAAAATTCAAAAATAAGCAAAACAACAATAAAAAAATAATCGAGAGAGATATTGCTGAATTTTGACATTTTTAAAAAGGATAAAATATATCGCCATATAAATAGCATACATAAGATTTTTATGTTCGTCGAAACATGTTGGAAAGCAAATAAAAGAATACAATCTTAATGATATTGGGAAAAACGATTAACACGCTCGGCGTGTACATGGAAGATATTCGAGCAAAGTTCGAGAAGCGAAAGACTTCGATCGACGAATGTTAATCGGTTCGCGAATCGAAGCCGAGTCCGAAGGTGAGTCCGAAATCAAAACTTTGCGTCGAGATACGAAGTTGCAATTTGCGCAAATCGCTCGACGGAAAGAGGGGTTGGGAAAAAGTGTTACGGAATGATGGATGCCGTTGGAAAGTTGGGCGAGTTTCAGAGCCGTTTACAAAATTCGCGTCGGCTGACGAAATTACAGCCGGTAATCTCGCGATACGGACGATGGAGGAGGGGTGGGGCTCGATACTGACACCCTCTCGGCCCTGCTCAATTCCCCTTTCGGAAAACGATTCCTGCCCGAAAGTTCCGTTCTCTCAGTACCAATGCAGGTGGTACCGTACCAGTCGCGTGTTACTTTATGTTCGATATCCGGTATTACTACTACAACGTTTGGATATTCTTTTATTTCTACATTCGCGTAAATCTGTGAATCTGATCTTATCATATATATTATTGTTCAAGAAAATATATCGGTTCTAATTTAAATTATGTAATCTTGAAGGCAATTTATATCTTTCGGCAGAGAATAATACATGTTAATAAAAATAAATGATTTTAAAAAAAATTAGATACACCATTTTCATGTATAATAAATGATCTAACATAGAATATTTATATAATAATTCTCTTTATAAAATATCATAACAAAGCACTATAATATTACTATTGCAATAAACAGTATGGTAACCATTTTATGATTTAAAAAACAAAGAAATTTTTGCTTATACCATTATTCTATCCAACGATTTATTCAAGAGTAAGAAAGTACATTTGCAGAGCTTTAGAGCAATAATATGCTATGCGACGTAAAGCAACTAGAAAGGATCATAAATCATAAATCAGATTTAATATTCTTCCTCGCAGAGGTATTCTTTAACGTTCTACATGTAGCGAGATTTCTGAGATCTTAATCAAAAATTGAAAATAAATATAGCTCAAGAAATTTATAAAATTCTGCTTTGAATGTGATTAGCATATTATTTTCTCTTAAAATCCTTCCATTTATGTTTCGAAGCTTGACATCTGAAATCAGAGAACAATAGGGCTTTGTCAAACCTCGCGAGTTTGGGGAGATTTCAGCGGCAAGTCAGCTTGTGCCAGTCACGAACTCAAAGTAGACATGATAGCTCTAAAGTTCTCAATGTAATATTACAAAGCATAATGTAGATATAATAATGAAGATCTCTCTCTCTCTCTCTCTCTCTCTTTTTCTTTCTCGTTAATTGTAAGCTGCATTGCTTTGTTTTTCTTTTCAATGTGTATTCGAGTAATAATAAAGTCTATTGTATTAATTTTATTACGGTTTGCTTTAAGTTATTTTCAAAATGTTCATCAATTAGTCTCTTAAACTATAAAAATGTTTTCTTTTTTTCAATTAAAAGATATTTAATTTAATTCCGTTTAAAAAAACACGATTACAAATAAAGCAACAAATATTGTTTCTCTCGATTTTCTTGATTATAAAGCAATATAATGATATATTTTTCAAAACTTTATAGTTCTCTCTTTCTCTATCTATTTATTTCGCATGGCAGGGCGTGTGAAGATTACTTCAACGCGAGCAATAAGGGAGTGAAAACAAAGGGAACAGTCCTATCTGCAATTGCAATCGATAGCAACCCCTCCCTGAAGCCTCCAACGTCGGCTACGATATTTAAATGTCAGACACATAACACGCGTTCGCCACCTTTCTTGAGGGGTGGGGTAACTCTTATAACATTTATACCTCATCTCACTTCGCCCTTGCACTCGCGAGTTTCCGTCGCGAAGCGACCCTTTTTCGTCGGCTCTCTCACATTTTCTCTCCTCGCTCTCGTCGTCGCATTCGGCATCTTGCACGCGTGCGCTTCATTTAATGCATCGATACAGCGAGAAAAAGGGCAAAAGCGAAGGATAAAAAAGCATATAAGATGAGAACGAAAAAAAGGGAGAAGATAACATTATTAAATTCAAGAGCTTTTGACTTTCTGGTGTAGCGAGCAAACACACGAGACTCTATCTCGAGACTATGTTGGTTCGTATCCTTGACAATAGTAGTAGTGGTGGTAGTGTGTGGTAACGCTGGCCATTTTGTATTCCGCGAGACCAACTCGGTTATTCGAGCTGTAGGTGCCAATGGGCGAGACCCAATTTTCCCGGGATAATCGAGGCTGTTTGTCTGTCTCCCTCGCGCGAGAAAGCACTGTCGGCAGTAAGATCTTTGTTCGATGCCGAACGTTATTAATCCGGGAATGGCTGCTTTCGTGAGTCGAATGGCTGCGTCTCTCGAATCTTGCGTCTATCGCCGGGGGCGTAATAACGCGAATGGCCGTGCAGCCGAAACAAAACTTTGAGACTCGCGTGTACGCGCCTACGTTACGTAATCCTTGGAACGATTAAACCGCGCGATCGTGAAGCAACAGACAAATATACGTCTGAACATCTTTGTAGGAATGGTTTGTAACGCTTTCGTGGCAAAATGGCATTAGCATCACTGCATTGTATCACATATTAAAAAGTCTTAGCCAATGTATTTTCAAGTTGCGCCAAAATTTGCACTATTTACCTATATTCTATAGGCAAAATTCATATGCGCATATGCGTGGTATCCGTAATCACGGAAAAGAATATAAAAAATCTGGAGATATGTTCCAGAGTTTTTATTTATTAAAAAATTATAAAAATTTGGAATATATACATGTATATGTGATTATATGTAATTCACACATTTATATCATATTTGTTTATATATATTTACAATATTGCTTTTTCGTTCTCTTGGCTCAAATATTTCAATTAAAGTGGCAGTCGAGATGTTTGAAAGCGCGAGCATTTTAAAAAGTTTTCGCGTAAAACTGGAATAAAATAACGCGAGAATTTCTCGGAAATTCGATCAGGTGGATAATGCACACAGAGCACGAAACTTTTGACTTCTCGCTAATAGAAGAGATAAATTGTCTAACCTGGCATTAGATATTCACCGAAAAAAAAAAAAACGAGAATGACAGAGATAGAGGAAGAACGAGATAAAAAAAGAACAAAAAGCGAGGAAAAGCAAAGGGGCGCAACCCAATTTTCATCGAGTGCCCGTGTAAACTTTCGCGCGTCACGATGTGCGAAACCTTAACGTTAAGATCTTTTTAGAGACGCTAACGTTATTAATCCGGGAATGGTACGGTTATATCCGACACACCCTTGCGACTCTCCGGAATATCGGAGGGTGGCACGGTCTCGCGCGGCGGTGGAGAGAAATAAATGACGTCACGCTTCGGGAAAAGTACTTCCCTGCGGTCTGCTATTCGACGAAGTTCGAGACAAAGAAGAAGAAGCAGCCGTTGTTCGTGCCAAATGCCGTTGCTACCGGAACACACCCGTCGAAGCTCGTAAGTCCCGGGCATAATTGGATTCCACATTTGTAATAAAGGGTTAAAACAGTATTTTTCCTTAAGAAAATTGAATTAAATCGTATTAAATCAAAAATAGAAAAATTGTTGAAAAATATAATTAAATAATGTATTTTTGTAATATCAATATGTGTAAATTGATATTCTTTTTCTTTCTATCAAAAAGCAAATAAAAAATAGTTAAGAAAAAAAATATCTCCCAAATGTGCGTGAATCTTTCCTTTTAATTTTTTGCTAAATGTCAAGCCGTTCATAAAAAATACTTACTAAGTATCTTTCATCCTCATTTCAGAATGAAATAAAGCTTCGTGCCGATTCATTTCCATTGTTCAATCGAAACACGATTATAATAAAGATAATAATTATTGATAACGGTTCGTTCTTTATTGAGTAGAAGCGCGCGCACGTCGACGTGACTCAAAAGCGAGCCAATATTCTTGCGACAAATGAATCTAGATAGAATAAAAGTTTATGACTAATTCCATGTTATTTATGACGAATACAGGAGATAGTACTGAATAGACTGTAGTCACGCGTCTGTTTCGTTGATGTACGCGATTTCGATTATTAAAAAAGCTAGACAAAGACAATGACATTTTCGAGCGTTTTAATTCTTAAATCTTTAAGTCACCGTAAGCAAAGTAATTGCAATTGGTTCTAATGCGTCAATAGATAAATACAAACAGTTAAAGTTTCGCAAACACTCTATATGCAACTCTATCTATTCTTATAATAAAAATAAAAATATTTTATAAAAGAGAATTGACCGAAGTTTAATCGGAAATAAAGGATTGATATAAGAATGATTAACACATTTTTTTGTTCGAAACAAAAATAAAATCTCTCTATTTTTTAGATAGCGTCCGCTCACGCCTTCCTTCACCTTCTATAGTAGCGTACGTCCATCACGCATATATGCTTGAAATATTCACCGTCATTTTTTTTTTTTTGAGCTTGTATACATAATCCCCTCCGTAACGAAAAATTCACGAATCGATCGAATGGGAGCTTCGACCGATGAGGAAGTTGGCGCTATACGTGCTCTCGTTGCATAACCCGTGTGCTCGAAGGCGCGACCGGCGCGGCGAGTCTTTTTACTAGCTCGCGTACGAAGTGATTTATAGTTGGCTAGTTTTTCCCTATTTCCTACAAAATGACAAGGGAGCTAATTAATTCGGCTATTGTTGGCCCCCCGATCCCTCGCTCTTCCCCGCCATCCGTTCGCGGGAGTCACAAAACTATTATTACTCACGCCATGTTACTTCGCGGTAATTAACGAACATGGCTGGAATATCTGACGGCAGAGAGGGGAGAATTCGCTTTCGCTGACTGCCGTTTGCAACTTTTGGTACCGTGCTGTCTCTTGCCGAGCGTTTCCCATTCCGATTGTACGGCACCGTGCAACGCGACGCTTTATCAAATAAAAAAAAAAAAAGAAAGGAATTTCCTGAAAGAGCGCGAAAAATCGAGCGAGTTGTGCGATATAGAAATTTCGAGAGTGATTAACTTACTTTCTGTCGAGTCACTGTGAAATCTATATGCTCTTGATGAAAAACTAGTTCTCTAAAGTGCACACATGCTTACCTGAAACAGAAAAAAATATTTATACATAAATATATATCTTTTGTAATTAAATATTATAATTAATATTAAAGAAATAAATTGCTACAAAATAAAAAAGATCATAGTACGAAGGGACATGTTGTATCTTGAATAATAAACAATAATTTGGGAAGCTAAAGAGTAATAACTTTAATCATTTATTTACAACGTGTATATGTGAATAAAATTACATGTAATATTTTTTTTTTTAAGTTTGATTTTCTATTTTTTCGTATTTTTTGTATTAATATATATTTGTCTTCTTATTAATTTTAAAAACTCTTACAAGGAATTAAAATGATCACTATGAGAGAGATCCGGAGTAATTTTAATTATTATTATACACCGTATCATAATCTATATATTATAAAGTATTTGAATATATAAAAAATAAATTCGTTGAAGGTAGAAACAGCCATTAAAGTCAAACTCAATCCGCGGCAAAATCGAATGAAAACGCGCGACCTGAAGCGGCGTAAATTTTCGTGTAACGCGGAGTAAACTTGTGAATAATTAATTAGTAATACGAGATGAGAGTTGCGCGCTAAGGGCCGGCTGGCTCGGACCATCCTTTCTGGACCGCCTTGACAGCCACGGTGCTCAGGTTTGAAATTGGAGTCCCCTTCGCAGGGATCTCCCGTTCCCCGAGCCCGTCGTCTTCGAATGAGGCACGCGAGGCGACGTCGACCACGTACCCTCGCTCACCTCATTATGCTAATTATTTAAATCCCCCAACGCCACATTATGTTAAGCCCCGACGCACTTGCCAACGTGTCCCGTATATGTGTATAAATCATCGTTATATCCCGTGGCTCGTTAAGAAAGTAAAGAGCATACTGTATGGCTTGCAGTGTCGTATCTGACGGCAACAACATTACTCGATGTAACGTATTTATCTTGCGAATATCTTATTAAACACGCATATCCGTTTTTCTCCGAAATCTATTATACGCTGCAACCATTATCGTACACGATACAAAACAATATTGATAAACACGGTGATATACGAGCGTGTGATTGAACGCAGTGATTGGAAATTAATCAAAAATTTAACAGATTAAATATTTATTTGTAATTAATAAATAATTGATTTACACGGATGAATAACGCACGAGCTATTATATTATATAACATTCCGCGAAAGCTTATCCACACGCGTAGTCGATAAATTTCGAATAAATTTCCGATTTGAAATCACGCACGCGTACGGCGCGTGCTAAAGTTCCGAGGTCGCAGAAAATCGCGAAACACCAAGAGGAACTTTAGAAACATCACAAAGCTGCTCGGCCGTTTATCGGCTAAGCGAGCAAACAAGACGAGGGGGGAGGCAGGAGGAGAAAAATACATTCGCCGACCGTAATCGCGAGCTCGCGCACGCGATATATCGGAGGCGAAACGTGAGAGAGATACACGCCGAGAGGGTCACAGCCCGCCCACGACCTTAGTTTCACATGCCCGGCGCGCATTTCGGAAAACTCGAGTTCAGCCGGGCTTATAGTTGAAGTTTGATACGACGTTGACGGTGTGTGCGCGTTTAGTGAAACGGGGTGGGAGTCCCTACGCGGCGTGAATAAAACATTTTTTTAGGGTCATAAACCGTTTCCTCTCCCCGGCTTTTTTAAAGGGCCTTCCTCACCTCCGCCTCACCGACTGACTTTATATAGCGACCGCGACGCACCTACATACCATTAGTGCGACGGCTTGCGCGACCTTGTCGCAGAAACCAAGTGTCGCGATGGAAATTATGGTCCCGCGTTCTACGGCTTTTGCAGCTGCAGCAGCGCCAAATCGTACTCGAATGCTCGTAGTGACATCGGCTTAACGATCCGCGATGACTTTTAACCCGTACTGCATTGCGAAATCGGATATACATACGTCGTTGACGTTTTTAACCGTACGCGATATCATCATGTTTATGATTACTTGGTGTAGCATTATAGCAGTTGCGGAATTGATTCTATTCTAGGAATATAAATTCTCCTATGAACGCAAGAGTATAATAAATTGAGAATATAAAGTGTAACATTAAAGAATAGAAAAAAATAGTCATAAGTAGAACCAATTATGGAGAAAATAAATAAATAGACAAAAGATATATAGAAAAGAAAAATATAGCTATGAGGAGTGACATTTTAAACAACTGACAATCGCTGCTCTCTTGCCAAAATCCTCTTATCGAGACAAACAATATTAAGCGTCGCCCGTCATACAAAAGGATTAATCCGCTCGACGTCTTGAATTGCATATCGAAATAATACGCTCGAATGCAAACCGCGCTGATAGTGCATAGAGTTCAATGGCGCGTGTAATATGTTGCTGTATCATTTCCACGAATCTGACGCGAAGTTTCGGCCGAAATGGGGAGTTAGATCTCGGGAATCGCAGTGGGAGCGCGTGCGCGCCCCTTGATGTTATTGTTGTAGGACAACGTGATGAATCAGGCTAAATAATACAGCGCCAAGTACTTGTTTGTCTATGTTGCAATTTCAAACGATCCTCCAACGCTCGCTCCATTGCAATTTGCGAAATTAATCGTGAAAAACATTATTGCGCAATTTTATTTGATTAAAATAAAGCAGTAGTTCATTTAGCCCGTTATGATCTTAAATTAATGACTGGACTTGAGTATCTTGCGAACGTAGCAAATAACATCTTAGCGTTGATAATGTCACTTAATGGCATCGTTCTTATTCGTCGAGATAACCGAGAGATTAACTCGTCGTATTAATCTCTCTTTCTCTCTTTAACGCACTTTATCTTTTCCCTCTCTTTATATACAATACTTTTTTTTTTTTTATAATTTAGTTAAAAAATAATTTCTCTAAAGTATACTGGAAAGAATCTACACTGTGTTTCATTTGTGAACGTGCGAACGACTGGCTTGTATTAAAGATATTTCATAACTTTGCTGCCAGGATTATATTAAGCTTTTACGCACATCTGCAATTTTCTTTGGTTAAACTTTTTTAATTATCCGTCCCCTTTAGAGTCTGCCGATCTCTTATCCAATTATACTGAAGAGATCTCAGCCGTGCGATATATATAGATTAAACGAAGAAAAGAAAAAAAAAACACAATTTTTCGCGACGGAGTATTTATCGAAACCGATCGCTCTCGTTTTGATCATCTGATGGCGCGATATCGCGGCTTCGCGATTCCATCCCAAAGTTCGCCAGAATCATAGCAATACGCGGTAAGTTACGCCGGTGGAAATTATGTCTAACCCCGCCGCAGCTGCCGGAAAAGAAAGCGAATCAAACTTAATTTCGCCGGGACACCCGACTACCATAGAGACCGGTCTACGCGTATAACTGATAGTGAAATATCATTTCGCAATTTCGTTTAATTAAAATCTGATTCAAAGTTCGCCAAGAACAGCCATCGCGCCGCTCGAATAATACCACGTTACACCGGCTGCGGTTAATGCATCAGCGAAAGAGTTCGATATTCCGTTTCTCTCCTTCTGTTTTGCCTTCCTCCAGACTTCTCTCTTTCACGTTCCTCCCTTTACCCTCCCGTTACTTTCTCTGCTATCTTGCCTCGTTACGAAAAGTAAACGATCGTCTCTGTCTCGGAAGACGGCTGAGTTTCGTTTGCATTCACAATAACGAGCAATGGTATTATATTCGATCTCGGTGTAGTCATTACAATTATCAGAGTTGATCGAAATGAGATGTACTATGATCAAATTCAAGATAATATTCTCAAAAATATGTATATACACTCGCTGCCTTTCTTAAATTGACTTTGACTCAATTAATATTAGAGTTTTCTCTTATTTCTTTTGCAATTTTTGAACAGAAACTCTTTTTATCTATTTACTCATCCGTAAGTATTTATAAACACAGATAATTATTAAATCTGTTTTTTTTTTTTTACATTTTTTTTTTTAATCTCTTCAATAACTTGTCAAAAATTAATAACAGTTTGTTAATGAAAGAAAGTCGGTATTAATTAAATTTATGCTTCTTTTTTCGACAGATTATTTTACAATTATCCTGAATCGATTAAAATAATCCTACGAAATTTTTGAGCAATGAGATCGGCGCGTGATATATAATGAGTAATTTCAGGAGCGATATGTGATGCGTGGAATAACATATTTATTATGCGTTTTAGAAAGAGAGAGACCGCTGTAAATAACTTGTCGAGTTGAAATACTGCTATCCGATTTTCCGAGCTGTAATACTGTTACCTTATGTTGAAGTTTATCTCGTTCAAATTTTACGATGCGTCAAAAAGTATTTTATTTGCCAAATAACAAGTTGATAGCATTTATATATCATGGCGCGCTTGAAAAAAGAACTTGACTGCCACAATTAAATTGCAAATCCATCATTTGCCGGTTCGCGTAAACGTTGTTTAAAGAATATCTGCAAGAAACTTTGCACGTTTCGCTTTTAAAATGAAAAATAAGATCTATAACTGTCGAAACGCCAGAATAAAAAAAATAATGCCATCTTTCAAAGTAATGAAAATCGTTCAAAACTTACGCTATTAAAAGACGATGTATTTTTCCAAAGCCTGTATTTGTGTAGAGTTTACTTATCTAAAAATTAAAATATTAATAATTTTTAATTTGTCGTGAGTATTTATCATAATTGAAAAAAATCTATATGAAAGAGAAAATCTTTAATCTAAATATTTTAATAAAAAAATTAATGTAACAGTGTCCAGTATTTTTATTCAAAGGTAATTTTTAATTACTTTATTATTAAATATTAATGGACCTAATAGAAACAATATAATAGCGCAATATATACATGCGATTGTTTTTTCCCTTTAAATTTTTATACATACTCCTTTACATCTAAAATCTAAAGGATTCTCGTAATTTCTCGAGAGAACTTGAATAGAATATAAAAAGTTCCTAACTCGCGGAATCCCTCGCGACTCCAAAGACTTTACCACGACACGAAGCCTTGTGATGTACCTGAAATGATGTCTCGGCATTACCGATATAATACTACAAACACGCCTCCCTTAAGAGATGTCCTAAAAGTCTCGCGCAATAAAAGCTGGTACCCATAAAATATCGCCCCCGACGCCCTCCTCCCACTCCCCTCCTCACCCCGTCGCTGCCACCCCATCGGTTATCCATCCGTGGATCCCCGGTCGGATGAGACGTCGTAGGTACATAAAGTGGGTACTCCGGCGGATTGAAATATAACCTCGAATATTTCTTTACGCGCCGCGGTGTCCGATACGTAATATACCCACCCGATATGATACTCTCTCTTGCGATTACACTTTGACTTTCATATGACGCCGCGTCGACGTTGGACGTTACTACGATCGGCAGGTCGCACTACTCCGGAATGTTATTAAAAAAATATTTATACATCATAACATTTACGATCGATTCTCTCTCTTTCTCTCTTGCGTATGGAATTAATATTAAAATAGCTAGAGCACTGGAAAATTAAACGAAGTGGTCTGTGAAATTTTGAAGCTTTCTCCACATCATGCTAAAGTGAAAATTGCATTCCGCTCTTCTGTCAAGTCGCACACAAGCTGCGGAAATCTCTCATTTGCGAGTGTCTTCAAATTTCAAAATTTCCGGCTAATGAATTACTCCTACATTAAGAAATTATTAATTAATTCAAGCGTAAATGCTAATTGATTATATACTCTTGAAAAATATTTGCGTACATATCATCATTGATATCATTTAATCGATTTCTTTTAATGATATTGTCCAACAATCAGGAATGTACACGCGTATCGGATATTATATAAAAAATTATATATATATAGTTTTTCAAAAATATTTGAAAATGTTATTTTAACGAACGAAATATATTTTAATGCGCAAAAAAATACATCGTCAGATATATAAATAAATTTTTATAATTAAACGTCCAAAACTAAAACAATTTATTAAATTGCCGTTGATTGTTTCTACTGCGTTGAAAAATTTTATGATACATAGCCCGCGTGGAGAAAGATTTTTCCAAGTAGTTAATGTGCGCGTTTTCACACATACGCGTTAAATATTCTGTTTTGCTGCGGCAATGGCGGCAAATGCGTGAAACGGGGGCGTATAATGCTTTCCACGAACGCGATTTACAAGCGGCATACGAGAGTGGGCGGATGGGGTTCGGCTACGATTACGAAGGGCAAGTCCACCTGGGTATTACGGCAATAATCGTATAACAAAGAGAGCGGGGAAGCTCGAGTAGGGTCACCTGATGGTCCTTCCGGGTTGAATATGGGTGTGGTTTGTTAGCGGTCAAGTTTTTCGACATGTTAAGAGGAAAGTTTCAGAAAGGAAATTACACGTCCACCATACGTGAGATTTACATCACAAGGAAAATGATTAAATCAGGTGTTTTAAAATCTCGATTGTTTTTATATTAAACGTGCGGAAAAATAAAAATTTTGATATTTTTTATGTAAATAATAAAAAACATATGTCGTGATGAATAAATTGCATTACATGACACCCAACTAATAAAAAATTTAGAGAAGAGAAAAGATAAAATTTCAATTATAATAATTCAACATTTTTTAAAATCAACTCATTAATCTACAAAATGTTAAGAGAGAGAGAGAGAGAGAGAGAGAGAGAGAGAGAGAGAGTTGTCATAAGTTTTACATACTAATACTACGCGTTTCAAAACCAAACAAAGGAACGCCAGAAAATGCCAACGAAGAGGCCAATTAAAATGGTTTGCGAGGCGCATTTAATAATAATCGTAATCACGGCGGTAATTTATTAATGCGTATTATAATTTTCTATAGCGAGCCGATATAAGTAAAATATTTAATCAAATGCGTTCGACGCGCGAATAGATGAAATCAGAGCCGTGCCGTTATCTAACGCGCATTAATTAACTTAATGAAACTCGAAAACGTATACGGCGCATATAACGACAGCGCGGGCGCATAAACATAACACAATATGTTGAACAATACCGCGGCCCGATAACTTCGCGTATGAGATTACATCGCCGTGCTACCATTTACGCGAGAGCTTTCTCACACAGAATCGAGTCGGCGAAGTTTTACTCCCTTCGGCAGGAGCTGCTACTCGTCCAAAGTGGTTAAATATGGCAGAATGCGGTACTAAATATAAGCCTGATTTATTATAGGCAAGGTAGGGGTTATTATTAAATTCGGTCAGCTCATTCTCCTTGTTCAAACAAAGTTTAAATTTCTTTATCTCTCTCTTTCTCTCCTGCGTTCATTCGGTTTGGTTAATAAAAACGAGGGTGAGGACATCGGCAGAGGGGAGATAGCGAAAAAGAGAGAAAAAGAGAAAGTTGATGAAGGAGAAAACGCTCGGAAGAGTAAAGCAAGCCGACGAATTTATTAACTTTAAAAGCTGGCAGCAATGCCGCCCCCGTTAAAGGCACTTTCATGGCTTTACGACCCGATCCATCCCATCCTTGCCCTCTGACCTACCTGTCTCATCCCCCCACAATCTCATCGTGCCGGCTCCCCCCTCCTCCCTCCAGCCGTCCCGCACGGGCCGCGATGCGCAACTTATAATTTTCTTTGAAGCTTCGCGGCTTATCGATCGGACTCTACGATTGGAATTTATAATAACCTTCGATCTGAGTGCCGTTTCACCGCGCGGTCGCCCCCAATTGCAGCGAGGATGGCGGGTGAGCGAGCGGGTTTGCACTTTCCGGGTTTCATATCGTCCCCGACTACCGTCGACCGAGGAATGAAAATCCAATAATTGAGTCACAAAGATTTAGTTTTCTACCTCGGTAGCTTTGCTATCGCGGCGGAAAAAAAAACGGCAATTAGCACATTACTGTTATTATTGCGTTTCTTGATGATTGGTGTCGTAGTGTTACTTCGAATGGAATTAATCTTCTGCTTGGCTTATTTTTTAAAAGTTTCGAGAAATTGATATTCCTTCAAAATTTGAAAGAAATATACAAATCGAGTTGATGACTCGATATTGATTATTTGATAATAAAACAATCTTATTATATGTTTTGTCATTCTTTCTTATATATATATTATATTACTTCATTATTTATTTCTATTAAGATTTAAATTTGTTTTATTCAAATCAAGATATTCAATTTATTTTATTATAAAAACATGTGTATTAAACTAATACATTTAGAATCTCTTATTTACACATCTATCGGAATATTTTATTCCGATAATTTTTCACAGCAAAGAGATTGCGATAATTTTAATTTTCAATTTCTCTCATAGAAGAATCATTACCCGTAGTATATCGGCTTGATAACAATGTCGTATAGAACGCGAAAACATGGAGCTCCAGAATTGATTTGTTTCAATAGATAATCGTAAGGTTAAATCGAGCAGAAGCGTTCCTGGGAACCATAACACTTTGCG
The DNA here is from genome assembly GCF_021464435.1 of Cataglyphis hispanica. Taxonomy (NCBI): domain Eukaryota; kingdom Metazoa; phylum Arthropoda; class Insecta; order Hymenoptera; family Formicidae; genus Cataglyphis; species Cataglyphis hispanica. The sequence continues at coordinate 7,566,089 of NC_065955.1, read as the reverse complement.
ATGACTACCAATTTCATTCCCTCATTGAATAATCCCATCGATAAATCGAGAAAACATTTTCGTGCTTAACAGTAATGAATGTCACATATTTTGCGGACAAGCTTTTTAACCCGGCGAGAGATTGAGTTACCGCCTAATAATATTTAAAAATAAGATTTCATTTTACGATTTATAAGCAAGCAAACTCTCATGTGATTTTAATTCTTAACAAAAATCTTATATTAATAAATATTCAATAAGAGAAGAGCAACATAAAATTTGTAATTTCGATATTTAGTATCAAATTATAATCAATTCTCTCCTAATTAATAAATTATTGTAACCATTCGCGATATTTTTAAAGAGTATCAATATACGTAATTTCAAATATATATATTTTTTTCTAATTTTAAACAAATTTAATATGTAATTAATGCATATATATTAATGCGAAAATATTTATATCCTATATATGTATATATATATATATGCAATGCAGAATAAAAATAAATTTTTAATAAATATATCATGTATTATTTCATAAATTATCATTATTGTTGATGAAAACGTTATTAATATCATATAATTTACTTTTACTTCTTTCTAAAAAAAAAAAAAAATCAATATTTCTGTAGGAATTATCGATTAACGAATACGAGCGTGCAATAAATACTATTATCGTGTGATTATGATAAATTGTAACCTCATCGTTACCTCACTGACCATTTATCGAATTTCATTCCGCGCACAGATACAGTTGTAAATAATGAGCTAGAAAATTTTGGGTCAGAGAGATAAATTGCAGTTGTCATGCGTGGTGAAAGTTCGAGCGCGCCGAACCGACTGCGGCAAGTTTGCCGAGAGGATTCCTAAAGAAAAATATTACATCCGGCTGATTCCGATATTTTTCACAACGTTGAAGTATGATGTAAAAAGTAAGTTAAATATGTACAGGACGTACCTCAATCCAATTCGTCTATATATAAAGTTATAGAGGAACATAGGAAAGGTGAGCGAGAAAAAAGATAAGACAATAATATGTGAATAACATGTGAAACAAAAGAAAAGTACAACGATACGTTTAAAAAAGTGCATGTAATAACCAAATCATTCTTAGATAAACGGACAATTTTTAATTATCACCGTAATTTACAAAGAATGAAAAAGGACTTGAGAACTGTTGCTCCTCATAAATTTGAATTAATTACTGCATACATTGCGAGACAAACTAATTCCATTCGCATTAATGACAAAGTTTGGAAGTCAAGTATTTCGTTATTTCACATTCAAAGCTATCGCCAAATTTGCAATTAAATATGTTTCCAACGGCCGCAAAATATATCTCGTTGTTAATATCTCGTTGTTGACACCGCCGAGTTAATTGCTTCATTATCTCATTTCCCTCGCGTAAAGTATTCTGCAATAATTATTCCAGCAATTTCCGTATATGAACCTAATTAAACCGGATTAATTCCCAAGGGAAATATACGTCAAACTGCCGGGTTTTTGCAAAACTAGAAAATATAAGAAGAGTGGGGAGAAAAAAAAACGACGGGATGGCGTTTTGCAAATTTCGCGTTTAAGGTTTCCCCGAATCCGGTGGCTAACTATTCAGTACGACGTGGCGCGATGTTTCACGCAAGACGAATTGCAGTTGTTACGCGGCCAAAGTTCCTGCAGAGAGAGAGAGAGAGAGAGAGAGAGAGAGAGAGAGAGAGAGAGAGAGAGAGAGAGAGAGAGCGGACGACCGCGGTCAGCCGCGCTGGAAAATGAATCCTCCAGGAATATATTACACCTACCTACCTGTTCTGCCCGCCGCTACAGGCACTAAAATCCCACAGCAAGCTGTTAAGAAGGCCACGATAAAAAGTCACTGGGCGTGTAACGTACCAAGAATTGTGACTTATTGCTAAGTAGTACAAAAACACCAAATTTTTCAGCGAAGACAAAAAGTGTAACGATTTCAAGATGCTGTTATGCATCCTCATAAAAATCCCTATTTTTGTCAAAGGTCTTTCGTCTATTATCAGTCGTGATAATTTTAAATGCAGATTATGAAAAATAATCTAAATAATATGTTTTGTACGTGTTTAGAAATAAAATATTATTTAAAAAATGCAACAAAATTAATATTATTGATTAAAGTAATAATCGCTAATGCAATGTAATTGAAGAATCGATGTCTACGTACACGAATGTCTCATGCAAAACATCAGGCTGACTTGGTATGATGTACGACGTTGCAGACGCGAGATAAATTGCGGCGGTTGAGTGATAATTTCATAACATGAACGCGCTAATGTAAACGTGTGCGACGCGCAAAATGCCCAAATGTCTGGCACGAATCTCGGACGTCGCGGTCAGCGAGACAATAGCAGGATTCGTTCGCCAGACTTCCGAATTCAAGAATAATGGCCTCGTGAACGAGGATGCTTCACGCAAGACGAATTGCAGTTGTCACGCCGTCGAGGTTCCGGCGCGGTACAGAGATCGTGGTCAGCGGTGCTCGAAAATGAATCCTCGAGGAAGATATTATATCCGCCTGATCCCAATCCATTCCGGCGGACAAGAGAATGATGTAAGGAGGCACGAGGGGGGGGGGAGGAGGTTGCCGGTGTGGGGCCGTCAAGGGAAGAGAGAAGGACGGAAGCGGCCGGAGAAAGGAGATCGGCTTTACGGGGATACCGAGTAAATGCCCCATGAATGAACGATGAGCCTTGGGGCCAAACGTCCTCTCGTCCTCATGCCCCCGCTTGTCCCCTTTACCCCCCTTACCGCCGCCCCCTACTACGCCCGTCACCCCCTATCCGAATCGGATTTCAAGTCTCGGTGTCTCGTGCGCTCCGCGGAATTGCGATTAGACTCGTCGTAGCACCGAATCCATATTACATTCTCGTGACAATCCCTCGTATTCTCTCCTCGCCTCCTCCCATCAATGTCGCGGGACCGTCGTAATGAGATTGATGCGAGGAAACGAAAATAGATGCGCGTGAACGAGAGCAGCCTGTGTAAGGTGACACCGCCAGGCGCGAGACGCCGTAGGAGTCTTCGATCTTCATGACGACGGATTAACCGGGAATGAATCGATACGCACGTAGAATTTGCCGAGAAATCGGGAGTTAATTGATAAATATTCGACGCAGTTCTCGATTAAATGTTTTTCGCCCTCCCCATCATGTATTGTCTCGACTCGTATACATCGCACGGTTCACGTGCGATACGCGTCGCTATTAATATTAATCGTTCCACAATAGACGGCAATACGCAAATGAATATCATAAATTATGACTGATATTGTGTACAATAAATTGTAATGTCACGATTATGCAAATGAGTTTATGTAAATATTTTAATTATATGCGATCGACAAAAATACGCTTTTAAATTATTAGATCGACCATCATTATGAAGTCAAGGATGATAACAAAATGGAATAATCGCGTTAAATTAGGAACAACTTTTTCTAACTGTCCTAATGCGAAATGTCCACCCCTTCCTTCTATTACCGCGCAAAAGTAAGTAGTAATGTAAAAGGAGTCGATAACGTCTGAATAATTCAGCAGTCAGTGAGACGTTGCACTTCCGTTATTGGAGTAACAAATTCGCGACAACGTTAGCAAACAGAAATAAACTTTTACAGACCGTTGGTTCCTCTGGATGCGCAAGGGCGAAACCCTTTTTTCGTCATCAAAATTTTAAAAATACAAGTTAAGCGATGAGCCACTCGGCAGAAATTGCTAGCACTGCTATTGCCAGCATAAAATAGCAATCTAAGTAATTACGCCAATGTTTATGTTGGCCAAACTTCTCGCATTTCGCAAACAAATAATTTAATCCCATTAGCTTAAATTGAGAATAAGAGTTCGAGATCGGAAGGGTGCAAAAGTTTTGCGAATGTATCTACATTAAGTTCTTAATCTTCTCTGCGTTGCTCAACTTACATCTTTCTAAAACCGAAGAAATACAAATTAACACCGCAAGATTTGTTTCCGATAATGAGCCATATATGTATACAAGATTATAAATAATAGATGTACAAATTAATAATTTATTTATATATTAATTAAAATCCTGTTTTAAAATATTTAATTGTCATTCCTATGGAAAGTATATATATATAAAAAAATTTGCAATATTTTATTTAAACAATGCAAATAATAATTTTCAATAATTTGCATTTTAAATATTCTCATCACTGCTTGCGCAACACAATGTACAAGACAATTACTAATAAAATTACTTTGTTCGCGAAGTGATTGTCTCACATAATGTAACACGCGTAATCACAGAGAAAACGAGATTAAATTGAAATAGTCGGAGATCGGCTTTACGCGTCAATTCCCATTAAAGTTCAATTCCCTTACAAACGCGCGAGGTGAGGGAAGTCCGAGCCCATAAAGATACGAAACGAGGAGAACGAGGCAACCGGGGACACGAGGCAAAAGGGGAGAACACCGAGGTACAGGAAGAATAAGAAATGGATCACGAGATTCGGTACGAGTGGTGGAGTTTGTAGTAGTGATGCCGACTGGAATACGTTACTCCAGCGATTGACAGATTCTGCTGACTGATAACTCGAAGCGTCGGCTCGCTGGGATTTCCACAGAGAGGAGCGGTGAAAGGCAGTCTCGGAGTGCAAAGGGAAAAGAAATAGAGAAAGAGAGCGATGCGAAAGGACGAGAAGAAGAGAGGGGGGGAGGGAGGGAGGAGGAGGAGGAGGAGGAGGAGGAGGAGGGTAGCTAGAAAAGTAAGGGACGATTGACGCATGAAAGATTCATGGCCTGCACCGATGGCCACATCAGAAATGCCACGAGGCGAGTCTCAACCCCGTTTTCTCCTTTCCTCGAAGCTGCCGAAAGGTAGCCTCGAATTGCCGGCTGCTTGCTGCTTCGCTTAAACGTTCTGGGCCCGTTAAATCCGTTTCGGTAATCGTGCCGCGTCGTCGACGGCTGATTAGCTGTCCGGAAACGAAAATCGCAGTAGAAAGCCAGGAACGAACGAGGAAAAGAAAAGAAGGAAGAGAGAGAAAGAGAGAGAGAGAGTGAGAGAGATGGAGGTACAGAGAGAAAATTCGGCGAGAGAAATCAAGACGTCCATCTTTCCTTGCTGCTCGTGGCCTCTTATCGTGGAGAAACGATACACATTATATTGGTCTCGTGGGAGGGAACAAAGTTTATATACGTGTAGCCGAATGTCGGTGTGCCGGCCGACAAGTTGCATCCGTGTGCGAGTGTATCGCCGCCGTGTTTCTCCTGGAGTTACGTGCGGGGCTTTGAAAATGGCCGACGCTCTTATGAATTGGCATTAGAGGATAATTACGACGGTGATCCCAGGACGACGATATATTACGCCGTAACGTAACGCGAGCCCCGGGCCGAGGGGTCTGGCATCAGGGGCAATAAACGTGTAAGGAGTCACGACGCCTTCAAATTGATTTAGGACGCATCGTATTAACATCCTTGTCGTTCAAAGAGTGACATGAAATTTGATAGAAAGATGAGAGAAAACTAAATATCCTCGACTATCGAATGCGGCATATATCGCTATCTTTAAAGCTTTTAACGATAAAAAAATTATTAAAAATAAAAAACTCATTGGCATAACTTTAAAGAGTCATACATCATTGCTATGTTATTTATAATATATTTACCGTATTTTATTTTTAATGATAAAATAAATGCAATAAAAAAATTTAGATTTTATTCGTTAAAATAACGTGCATAAAATTCGAATAGTTTATCGATTTTGTTCACCGCGAATCGATCACATTATCTCCATTCTCTCGCGATATTCTTTCTTAGAGGATTTTCCTCTGCTCCCTGAAGCCATCTACGCTGACATATATTCACAATGCAGTCGTAATGCAAAGAAAACGAAAAAAGACAGAGAGAGAGAGAGAGAGAAAGAGAGCAAGGCCTAATGGTTCGACAGTGATTTGTGGAGGGCGCAAAGTTGATTCAGGGGTGAGAACGGCACAGCTTTCGGCCAACGAAAATGAGCTCTAAATCAGGGATGCCTGAGAAAACGGGTGTAACAAAAAGACCGGCAAGAGTACTACGAGATAGCGAGAAAACGGAGAGATGAGGAGACTCGAGAAGAGAGAAGCAGGATGAGTCGGCGAAAAGAAGACGCGTATCCTTTGCAGCCAGAAGAATCCAGAAAGATTCGCCACTTGGAAATTGACAAGAATGGAGAATAGGGCGAAAAAGATAGAAAAGAGAGAGAGAGAGAGAGAGAGAGAGGAAGAGAAAAAGAGAGACAGAGAAAAAACAAATAAAGGCGATTGAGAAGGAAAGAAGAGAAAGGAACGAGAGAGATTGCATGGCTAGAGCAATGTGGCTGTCGGTAAGCCGCATCGAAACGAAAAATACGGTTTTTATCTTTAAGTAGCACCGGGTAATTGCGTAATTAATTACAGCTTTTATCCCGCGCGACCAACGTCGTTTCGCGCAAGATGAGGCTAACTTACCCACTTTACCGGACGAGGCACCTGGGCGATCGTGTGATTTACGTTCGCCTGAGTAATTAACATAGATAGAGACCGGTACGCCACCCTCGACTTTTGCCTTTCCCCCCTCCCCTCCTCCCTCCACCACCCTCTCCTGCGCTGCTATTTCCACTGTCTCTACTCGTCGGCCACTATCGCGACCTTCTTATCGGGCAGCACGACATCTAAGCCCCGAGATCGTGCCAGACTTCTTTCTTCGAGTGGAAAGAGAATCATTTCGAAAAGCTCGGAAGCTCCTTTTCCATGCAATCGTAACGGAAACGGTATAGCAGACACTGTCCTAAAACTTGCTCGTGTTCTCCTTATTCCATGCGAATGCCTTTTAACTGTTTCACAATGCTGTTCTTTCACACAGAAAATTCGCATCAAACTTCGAAAGCGCGTCCTCCATCGAATTTGAAGTACACTTAAATATCCATTAATTAAAAGTAAAACAATTCAGTCAATTTACATTTAGCGTAAAGTAATATCAAAAGTGCTGTTTCTCAAGTGCTTTTTAAAATTTACAAATTCAACAATTTATAAATAAAATCTTCATCTCGTATAAATATATATATATATATATATATATATATATATATATATATCCATTCTACAAGAATATATGTATATATAATTCTAAAGAGATAATATATGAGATTCAATTCCCGAAAAAAATTTCTTACATAGAATCTACGAGAAAATATCTTTCATTGATATTACATTTGATATTCAATTTTTTTTTTCAGACTTTTTGTTCCGAACTAATTAAATTTATTGTAATCATTTTTTCAATCCAAATTATCGCGAAAGAGAAGCGTCAGTAGATTATTATCACGAAAAAAGAATCTTTCTTACAGCGAAAGATCTTTCGAGTAAATTTCCGGAAAGGATTCTCCTCCTCGGTCGGCCATACTTTATAAGTATTCATACGGGAGAGACTTCTCGGTCCTCGAACATTCGGTAGAACTTTCATTGTTCCTCAGCGATCGTTGTTCATCATTGGCGGAACGGCGAGCTAGTGTCTACGTACATATATGTCCTTGTAGGAGCGCGCGGAAAAGGGAGGAGGGAAATGCAGAGGTGGATGAAGTAAAGGGGTCGAAAGTTTCGTGAAAGAAAAATGATACGGTGGTACGTGTCCGAGAGGACATCCAGGAAGAAGTTGGACCCTTAATGCGGACGTTAAAGCACTTCATCTTCGACGAATCCTCCAAGTCGTAAAAAAAAAAATTTTGCCCATCGTAATCGAACGAGCTGTTTGTAATCCCGTCTGTGACTCGATTTAATCTACGACTGAGAATGCGTACGACAACGAATGGTAAAGTTCGACAAAGGGAATAAAAATTATAAACGAATAATCAGCGCGAAAAGTGAAAAATTTCGAAGATGAAAAAACCGCAACTATGAAAAAGATCAGCTACTCTAAGGAATAAATAAAATTTTCTTATCATTTCTGGAAACGAACAAGAGAGAAACAGTATAGAAAAACAACAATAAAAAACAACAAAACTAAAGTTATCAATTAGTGTGAATTTATATTTCGGGGAGATTCATGAAGATATATTATTTCTTTTGCATAAATTATGCTTTGGTGAGTTATATGAATTGATCGTATGACTAATATTTGTGTGAAACATTCAAAAGCAGTCATATTAATTACTAATTTAATCTACGGAGCAATCTGAGGATGAATCGTACTTAAGACGACGAGATTACGGAAAGGACGAACAGAAATTTTGGACGAGACATAGAATTTCAATGACAATTCGGAACTGAAGTCATAATTAAAGCTATGGGCGTCTCCGAAGAAGCTCCGAGCGTCTTTGAGCGCAATCTTGGACGAACAAGAGCGTAAGTACATACTTGCCGAAGTACTTACGTACACAAAAGACGTCTAGCGCGGAGACGAAAGAGAGAGAGAGAGAGAGAGAGAGAGAGAGAAAGAGGAAGGAAATGGAGAAGGGAAGGAATCAACTGTGGATAGCTGCAGTCCCATAACTAAATTTCTTCCGTGTCTTCCTTCCGTGTTTCCAAGATCGATCGCGAGTAGTTGGTCGACGATCAAAAGTCGAAAAATTCCACTCGCCGTGTGAACGAGGCGAGGTCCAATTTGATTTGCAAGCAAAGTACGCCGTGGAACTCTGCTCGACGAGAGGAGACCCGGCCACCGCGAAGAGGGATGCGGATGGGACGCGGACGAGGAGGGGGAGGGGGAGGGGGGGAGGAGAGCGCGGGGACGACGACGACGAGGAGGAAGATCCCGTGTTAAAAAACGCGGACGAGGCGGAGGTTAAGGAGAGCTGCACGCGTCGGAAATCTCAAGCAGATCTTCGTCGCCATCCAGCCAACGGCCACCTTCGTTTCTAGTCGTCTAACTTGCCCCTTCCCGCCTCCTCTTTCTCCTTCTACAACCCTCGACCGAGCAATTCCCGAAGGTACATCCGCGACCTCGACGTTTTAACCCTGCACTCGAACTCGCCCTTTCGTAGGACTCTTCTTTATTTCAGTTGCTCGACGCTCGACGCTCGATTTTCACGAAACATCCCGACAAATGATGACTCGCCTTTCGTCCATTATCATTCATTACATTGCTATACAACATTGCTGTATAAAGTTAATTTAATTTATTCAAGGTTAAAAGCTGTCAAAAGATGCCAAATTTTTCGCGGTATAATTACAGACTGCATAAAATACAGACGCACTTAATTATAGAATTTTAATCAAATAAGAAGATATTTCATATAAAAAATAAAAAAATGTAGCTAATTTCATTCATATTTGCCAAGTAAGATACGATAGAGACTTGAGACAATATCATGATATACAGCAAAGTGATAAAATAGAAATGCAAAGTTTTCATCTGTAAACTTAGTAGAAATATAAGGGAAGCTACTTGTATCCAGTCCGAGTACGACGCGTGCCACTGAATCGAAAATAAGCGTTAGGAGAGCGACCTACCCAGTATCTTACGTCACACACATGCACATACGAGATGTATGGACAAGTCCGATTCACGTTCGAAACTTGAAAATGCTATCCTCGATCCCGTTTCTGCTCTTCGACCTTGCCCGCATCGCCAATCGGCTGACGCGCGGTGATCCTCGCGACTTCCTCTCGTATGCGAGAAAACTTATCGGGAGATAATAAATTTCACGATGGGAAGGGGATCGGGGACGAAAATCCCGGACGAGATCCGGAGAGCCAGAAACAGTTTAAAGCCGAAGAAGAGGCTGCCCCGAAAAAGAGGCGAGCATAATGCGACGCGGCGTATGTAGGTAGATCGTAACCCGGGCGAACGGAAGAAGAGAGAGAGACAAGGAGAAGAAATTACATCGTTTGAATATCGCTCCATGTCAACGGGGACTTTTAGCAAACTGTGCGATACGAAGAGGGCTGCTAGTGACTAGCGTTATCCAGCGAGCGAGCGCGAAGCAAACGGCGAGGGGAATCGAGATAGAAGATAGTAGGAGAAGGAGGAGGGGATGGCGGGGACGAGGGGAACCTACCGCTCGCGCCTAGGTGTATATATCTTGGTCGAGACATGAAAAATGCATCTAACGGCCCTCGAGGCACTTCGCCATTCAAGTCCACGGCTATCCTCCTCCTGCCAACCTGCCACCACTTTTCAGATCAAAAGTTACCTGCTCGCGTAACTTTTCCTGGTGCGCCGTCTAACCGGCACACCACCACCACCACCACCACCATTATCAGCGCTACCGCCCTTCCGCCCGTCAGCAAAAGCCTCTGCCTACCTTTCGCTTAACAAAGCACGCGAAACTCTATTATACACCCGGCGCATCCCCAGCTTATGTATTTACCCGGTGCGACGTTAGGTACGAATCTACATGGGCGTAAAACGCACGCTTTCGACATGCCGTGACGCCTCTTCTACTGACGGTTACGTGGGATTACTTTCGCGGTTTTAACCGCGCATGTTGGTTTCCGAAAAACAGCCAAATTCAATGACGGATTTCTCAGTTTCAAATTAACCCGCGTTATTAACGTAATACATCATTTTTACAATTTTTATTGCTTATATGAATTTGCTAATCATCATGTTTTAAAAAATTGTCTTAGTTATATTTGATTTAGTTTTTTAAAATAAAACAAAAATTTAAAAAATTAAATTTAAACCAAAAAACTGGTGATAATTTTAAACTTTGAGAGTCTTTCACTCTTATTAATGTGTATTTGAACAGACTGATTAGACATATATAAAAATAAATCGTATCGATTCTGATATAATAATCTGCCAATCTAAATTTTTGCAGGAAATATATATGCAAGAATAACAGTTTAAAGCGTTTTGCTGGCAGCAGGTAGCAGGTTTTTAGAGTAATGAATAATTTAATGGATAGTTTTTAAATAGAAAACAGATTCTTTCTCATTCAAATAAATATAAATTAATAATAATTATAAGTCTAGTTTTTTTAACAATTAATAATATTTCTCTCGATATTGCTATAAACGGTATGTAACAATTTTATCATCGGGATAAGAATATAATTCATATGAAAGAATATGATTAAGCGCGCGAATTAGATGTACATATAAATCCTACAAAAATGTCAAAAATGATCGACTTACTTTTCGTGTCCAGGCACTATCAACTTTCAATTTTTAAGGGAATTCTTTGAAAAACGTATGAACACACTTGCTTACCTGTAACAAAAAAAAAATTCATATAAATATACAAATATATCGTCAAATAACACTATAAATTTAATTTGTCAAGATTTTTTATATGTGCAAGAATTTCCTTGCTATCCATTCAATCAAAATTAATTTTTTTTAAATTTAATTATATACATAAACAACAATAAAATTTAGCAGGGGAGAGTTCTGGTAACTTGTAATATGTAAAAAAAAAACATTTAAATATATTTGTGAAAATATATAGAAATTATATTTCTCGGAAATACACGTATATATAGCTTTATTTAGGCAGTCAAAAAATTATATATATATGCTAAACCACACAGTCAGGAGATAAAGTAGCACACTTGCTCGCAAATTTCCGTAGAATGTAAATTGACGGAATCCACCCGCTTCATTTCCACTTTGCGCCCTCTTTTTCTTCCCTTCACTGGGACAAAGATACATTCTTATAGCATTGCCAGCCGCTAATTTGTTAGTGGATACGATTTTTAAAATCACCATTTATTATTAGAACACAGTACATATAACGCTAATGACATTTGTCATATGCATTAAATAATTAACATCGACGCGATACCATTTGTTCATTGTTTTGGCATTCGCAATATACATATTTGACAGAAGCAAACTAGGCAATCACTATCTCTCGTTATTATGTGCAGTCTCTTATTCACTATGTGTTTAACTGATTATTCATTAATGATCTACTGTAAGATTCTGTAATTTCTGTCAATTTGATTCTATAATGAAATGACAGATAACGTTTCAACAGTATATGTCTTTATCAAGTATATATATTATTATATTATTCTTTTTACCTGAGTCTAAGAATACATCAAGAGCTACTTCCGCGCATGCGCTTCCTCAACTTTTTCCGGATTTAATTCATATTTTTAAAAAATTACAGAAATACATCTATTGTTATCATTGGTCACGCGTACGTATATTTGCTCAAGTTCAAGCTTTAAAAGATATCAACAATTATGATGTACTGCGCCGCGGTAGTAAAGCATACAACATGACTTTTGCAGGAGTAGGTCAAGAAGTGTTGACGATATGTCAAAAAAAAAATTGAGACACGTGAATTATACGATTCATAGTATTACAACGCTATAATAAGTCTTTTTTTAAAATCCGATAACGCGGCTGACAGAAAATTTGGTGGTCTTATTCAAATTTTTCGAGCCGGCAACTAATTCGAGAACGTCATAGATACACGCGCGTGTATCATGCCGGGCGCGCCGGCGGTTACATATATATCCTCGACAATGGGAACACCGGAGCCGGTTATCTCGGTTCTTTGTATTCAAATTGCCACGGAAACACAGCGGGCAGATTATGTGGAATAGGCATTTATCGTGGGATTATGAAACCCCCGTATTGTAATAATAATACGACGTTACACTTGCCGGTTTTAATTACTTTTTCATACGTTCTGCCTTAACGAATCGATGACCAAGATTGCGAACCAACGAAACAGAATAATTAAGCCGCTTCGTCGTGTTTAACGGTGTATTTTAGTGCGGCTGTAATTGCGCTCAGAATGCGAAAGAGAAAATATCGACACTTTGTGCGAGAGAGCGAGGGGAGGCAGAAGGGGAACAAAGGCCAAGGGGGAAAAAGGCCAATCAAAACTCATTGCGCAATTATATTTTTACCAATGAACTGGAATCAATTTTTACATAAAGTTTGATAGCTTCGCTACAATTTACCTTGAACAGAATAAATATAACCAATCGTATACTGGTTTCCATTACATTCGTATATCGAATAACTTTGACCAGCGTATCGGAATATGTCCTTTCCGCCACATTAAATCAGCTATTTAAGCATGGCACATTGAACACATAATGAACTGAAATATGAGAGCGCATTCTCGCTTTTCTTTCTTATTTCTGAATAAAGAATGTTGCAAAAAATTGAATAAATAAAAAAAAAAAAAACATTAAATCTAAGCTCAGATGTTTCAAAAAACTTAAATTAAAATAATAATTGAGATATTGTGTAGAAATCTAAATGTATAAATTTCACGATCATCTCGTTTCTTCTAATAAACGATATAAGTTCGAGATCATATCTTTATTGAATGTCTTATCACATCATTAACGACTGATAACGCAGAGAATAAAAATGGTAAACAATAATCCTTGTAAATGTTTCCCTTGTCAGCTCGTTGATTATCGATGTTGTTGATTCATGACGTATAAGAGATTCAGCGATATGTATATTACACCGAATATTAAGCACAATCAAATATTTATTAGAATTAGAGATTTTCATGTAGATTAAATTATCTAAACGTCGCAAACGATTTCCTTCACAATTAGTTTTCTGATCTGAACACGTTAAAATTTCTATCTAAAATGTAACAAAATTTAATGAAAGATAGATATCAGTATATACATTGCACGTTTTATAATAAAATCTATAATATTACTTCTATAACATTACACCTATTAGCATTACTCTTATAACAATTAAACTTTGATATTAAAGCTGACTTAAACTGAATCAACTCTAGTCGTTCTGCTGGACAATTGCTTCACTCGTTTTTAATGATCAAATAGAAATGATTGCTCAGTCCATGTGTTAAAACGTGTACACGCGAATAAAATTCATAAGTCGATTATATATATATATATGGGAAAGATGAGTGTGCAAGAACAATAAATAAGAAAATTCACTCATTTGTCTTTTCATTCTCTCTTTCACTCTTTTTTCTTTTTTAATGAATTGCAGTATAAGACGACTTGTCGTGAAATATAGAAGAAGCACGTATAAATATAAAAACGCAAGAATACCCGTAATTACGAAGGCAAAGATAAGAGCTGACGCCGACTGAGATTGCAATAAGCCCTGCGGATTTGTTAATTATAAAAAGGATGGTTGAGTTGGAGCTACACAACATAGTGACTCAAGGTTGCAAGAAACTACGCGTCAGCTCGCTGGGTTTATTAATTAAGGAGGGAAAGGTAGCATCGAGGTAAAATGTAGCGACGGTTACGCGGCTACTCTAGTTTGCAGTAATCGCGGCTGAGCTGGCATATTTATTAATCGAAGGAAATAAGAGAAGTAAAAGAGGTCAAAAGGGAATAAGAGAAAGAGAAGAAAAGCGAGAGACTGTTTGAACAAACTATGTCTATATCACTATATCTGAAAGTATTATTGAGGATTCTAAAAATCTCACACATTTTTACTTTATTTTATTTTAAAAAAGTAATCTTTATGAAACGTATTGAGTTTTTGCATGTTCTATGCAAGTGCAATATATACAAATTTATTAATATTATTTCTAAGAAAGAATAAACAGGGGAGAGAGAGAGAGAGAGAGAAGAAAGGAAGGCGAGCTGAGAGAGTGAAAGAGAAAAGCAACTAAAATTGCACTTAGCAACATCGCGTTCGGCCGACCTCATGACAACGGCACACAGTTAACACAAATGCACGATCAGAGTCGGGCGACACTATCTGATTATGATAAGTTCGTTAATTGGTAAATTGCGAGCATGAGTCATGCGCTGAGCTGGGTAGATAGGTAGGTGAGTCATGTGAAATTTTGCGCTCCCTTTATAGTTCGCACGCGAGTGCAACACGTCGATCGCCTGGTTACGTGCACGCGTGTCCACCTCTGCAATTTCTGAAGGTCTCCAGTCTTAAAAGAAAAAAAAAAACAAAAACTTCCGGGCCATATGGCGCCAATTATTATTTCTATTTTATTTAAAATACATTAAATAATAAAAAAAAAATTTAAGAAAAGAAGTAATTGTAAAAGTAATAGTTTTATGTTGTAATTATTCTAACATTTGACGCTTACTTTTTTTCGCTTTGAACAAATGTAATTGCTTTCTGCGAAGAAATAATAAATTTGTATAACATAAAAAAATGATATCAATATCGATTTATATATTTTTGTGACACACATATATCAAATAAGTCAGTATATATGGTTTCTACGTCGCAATTTTCATTTTCTGAAGCATACACTTTAGTTGGCATCTTTCATCAACGCGTTTGAATGTGTTCCAAATAGAGTTGTGTACTCATTAATTCTTGATCTCGACGAAACAAAACCACATATGCTACTTTTGTGCCGTTTCAAAGTAACGAATCTTTGTTCTTTGCCATCGATCCAATTAGTGAACAATTCTCTTAGTGGTTTATGCCATGTTCTGACGAGTAGTTTTTTTTATAAAGTTTCTAGAATTATCGTTGCAATTAATTCTATAGAAGACATATAATTTATATCTGTCAAATACAAGTCCCAGTTTTTTTTGTCTTGCTTCCATTCGTGACTCTTACGAATAAAAGTAGAAACAAAGTTTGCACTTTAATTATTGTAAAGTTATTTAAAACAGTTGTGTGTAATTATCAAATATATAGTAAACGAAATCATAAACAACTTTTTTTATGATTAATTTCTTAGTAATGTAAAATTAAATTAATGTATCTGTAAGATACAAAAATGATGTATAACGCAATTAATTACGAGAAAATGACGAGAAAACACGTTAATATCGTTATTCGTAAACAGCTTGCCATTAATTACAAAATATGCTTTCATCTCGCTTTAAACAAACACGATTACGCAACAACATGTTGTGTGCGGCAGATGTGTGCAAGCTGTATAAATATAAGAACGATGATAGAACACGAAGCAATCAACGTATAAGTCCCAGTTATTTTCTACCGCTTACCGTTTGCCAGGAACGCGCAAGTAAAAAGTCATTTTCCTTAACGAAAGACACATTCCGGAAGGTCCGACGAATCTCTACGCGGAGGCTACCATTTCGTGCCCGGACTGTGAGAGAAATAAATTGCCCGCCGGGCAAATCGTATTTTATTTCGCGCTGGTAAACACGGCGAAGTGAGTTTACGCCTGACAGGACAAACAGCCGCGTGTAACGATATTAATCCAAATGAACGTTTACTTGTCAGCATATTTCTCCCTCGTACTCGCGACGACGGGATTATTTTGCGACGCGACGCAAAGTTGAGCGCGCTAAAATGCGTCAAATCGATGGTGATCGATCCTCCGCATGAATAACAACGGCATTAAGAGAAACAGTCGCAAATCAAAATTTGATATGAGATATGAGAAGGTCGTGCAGCTAATTTGCGAAATTCAAGCGAGAAATATACTCGCTTTCGCGAATTATTACGATGACATTACTACTGCGATGATGATTGGCGACCTGTTCAGAGTCTATAAATTAAATGTGTCATCCCAGTATCTCCTTCCGTGATAATTAGCACGTTGTGCACCAACCCTTCCAACACACTCAAATTAGATTCGTGTTTACACGAACGGTGTGGCCTGCGAGAGCGCGTCGCGTCGTCAATCAGAAGGTAACATCTGATTAGAGACTCGATACGCTTCATTAATTAGTATAGTGCGTTTCCGGAAACTGATCTTATATGCTATCTACATTAAAATCTTAATTAATTATAATTATTCCCATTCAGGTCATCAAGTATTAGAAGCATAATTATTTCCCTGGCAAAATTTATCTTTCAGTGAATCGCTCAAGTAAGATAAGTTTAATGGAAAGCAAGTCTAATATCAAAAAGAAAAAGAGAGAGAGAGAGAGAGAGGGAAACAAACTTCTCTCACGAAAAAATTATCATTTACTGTGCGTTCATAATTAGAAATATAATAATACGCTGTTTTCCCGGCAGAACCGCTCACGCACTGTCGCGGAAAATATTTTCAGGTAAAGCGCAAAAAAGGCACAAACGACTGCAAATAAAAACGCGGCAAGCTCGTCCACTTTCGTGCAACGCATTTGTTATTTTAATAATCCCCTCTCTTGCTTCCCCGTGCATTCTTATATTTATCACACTTTTTTATTTTAATAACTGCATTTTCTCTCTCCCTCCTCCTTTCTCCTTCTCTCTCTCTTTCTTCTGCGCGCAGACTGGCTCGAAAGCAGTAAATAGTTGGAAAAATGAAAGTCGTCGTGCTTCTAGTATATCGCGCAGGTGCGTCGGCCGGGGAACACCGCGAATTGTCGTAAATATTAATAATCCGAGAGTCGTCGACGGAGGTCGGTGGTGCGTAATTAGTGCTCCTTTCTTTTCGAGGAATCGAGAGATAGAAAAATGTTTGTGCCGACTATGCCAGGGAAGAAATTACGTCGCGAGACTGTCGGTACTAGAAATCCTAGTCGCTTGATTAATCGTGACGACCTTCACTTAAACACGAACAAGGACACGAGACGAGACGCCGGAAAAGCACGAGAGAACTGATGGAGAATGTTCTTGATTGGAACATTATCCGACGATTTCTTGCAAACTGCGGATAATAGCTTCATCAAATATAAACAGCTCCATGATAATGAAATACGCGATATATAATTATACAATTATCCATACACATAATTTTAAATATAATATTAAATATAAATTTTAAATATAAATATAATTTTAAATATAAATTCATCAATGAATTCAGAGCAGCAATTGACAAATAGACTACGCTCTCAGAAATTTTATTGAAAAAGGAAATGTCATAATATTTAATGTTAATGTTATGTATAACGTAATGCTTCTCACTAAATCTTCTTTAGGAAAAGTACCCTTGATTCAATCTCAATTTAGAAATTTATTACAGATTTATATATACGAAATATTTCATAGAAAATTCTTAACTTGCGCGCATCGAATAATTCAATTATTTACTCATGATTTTTTATAAATCTATGTTCCATTCTATTATTTCAAAAATTTATCGAAGAACATTTACGGTCAATGTTTTCCGAGAAAGAAGAAAACGAAAATTCTCAAGTAAAGAAATTTGAAGTAATTAGAGAGTCGTTTTCTCGTGAAGCTTCTCTTTAATCACGCTGCTCTTTAAAGCACAACGGTCAAAACTTACTGTGAGAAACGTAACACGAAAGGAGATTCAAATAAGGAGAGGCGGGAGTCAAAGGAAGCGACGCCACCAAAGACGGGTTTCAAGAAGTAGTAGCTGCTGTAGCGGAGAGCGGGCTGTTTACGGAAATTAGCAATTCTAATATTTAGGCAAAGCGAGACAAATTTATTAATTAAGTCTAAAGTCTGATCGCACGCCGCGAACGAGATACTTTTCGTCCGTGTCGCGAAAAAGAACGGTTAGAGCCGTAATGGAAAACGAGAACGCGTGGGTGGCGTGAGAAAAAAACAAAAAAAAAAAAAAAGAATTAGCAAAGGAGAAAAACGAGAAGGCGGAAAAGACGTCGGACACTAGTTGGAGAATGAGAAAGGAAGAGACAGGAGGGAGGGAAACGATAGGGCGTCCTCGGTCGTGCGTCGCTCAGCGGGAAACTTTTAATTCCGTAACTCCCGGATTAAATTATCACGCCAAGACGATTGTCCCAGGAAAGATTAAGAAAGGAGCTCCGCCGGCGGGCGTCGCGGCGACGTTGCTCCTTCACAGAACCGCGCAAAATCGCCTTATGGGAAGAGAGAGAGAGAGAGAGAAAGGCGGAGAGAGATGGGGGGGGGGAGAGAGAGAAAGTTGAAATACTGTGCAAGAGGAAAGGGAGGCACGAGGAAGACAACGACGAAATTCTTTTTTCGTCCGCAGGACCGGTTGTTGCGCTCGGTTTAACTCGACTGCGACTCATGAAGAAAGAGAAGGAGGATGGGGATAAGAAATATGGAGACAAGAATGCAAGAAAGAAGGCAAGAAGCTGAAGGAGTAATTCTACGAAACAAGACGAAGACGCGAGGTTGAGAAAAAAAAAAAAAAAGAGGAAAAGAGTAACGGAAAATTCACGATAGGAATGAGGATAACTAGAGCGAAAGAAACGAATGCAAGATTCAATACACAGCAAGGGAAAAAGGACGAGAGGTTGGAGATATATGGAAAATGCGGAGAAGAGGAAGTAGAGTTCACCGAAAAGAGTACGAAGGCGGGATTGACGGGAGTCAGTTTTAAGTAGATCTCCTTTGCAGGGTACTTCGACACAGAACGAGACTAGAATGCACGTGTCCGTTTAACGAAGCGTGTTGAGCAGGAAAGGAGAGGAAACGAGGCAAAAATGAAACGAGAGAAGCGAATGTACGAACGTGCAAAAGAATGTAAAATACAGATGACGTTAACAAATAATTGATTGCTACGATATCGAATCAAACATTTTAGACACTACGTTTATTGTACTGGAATTTAAGAATCTTTCAACATATTCTAACACGAAAATAACAATTCTAGATTAACAGATTAATATTTTAATGTTTCATAAATTATGAATACATAAGTATCCATTTTTATTCTTTATTAATTATTAATTATTTTTAATAATTATATTAATCTTTATTTTATATATAGGAAAGAGTAAAGATCGCAAGCAGTTCAAAGCAAATTTACTTGGTACTCATAAAAATGAACTGCCTTCTTTTTATTATATTAAGAAAGATCTACACTTTACAATTAAGTAAAATTTTAGATACTTTGTATGATATTACAATAATAAATAGAAACATATTTTTTCTTGTTAAAAATATATAATTTTTGGAGAAAGTAAAATTTACATACTACTCTTCATCATTCATTAATAAAATTTCTCTTAAATATAATTTTATATAAAATGCAATTTTTCAAAAAATCGTCACATAACTCTTTCGTAAAACTTCTACAATGTTGCAACTGATTTTCTTTACATGTATCATAATAAAAACACCAGACAATAACAACATTTTTCAATCCATTCATAACATTGCTAAATTACAAAAGCATCGAGATCTCACAACAATGTTAATTTTTCGTGTTATAATCGATAATTCGACGGTATAAAATAAAAATTAGTTTACGACTTAATTCAAGATTAGACGCGAAAGAAGATTTAAAATCGCACGAGCGGAAACGGTCGGAGGTGATCTTTCTCGTCGCTCGTCTTCCTCGCTTTGACGATAAAGAAGGACAAGGAGAAGGGACAAAGTTGAGAATCTTCTCGACGAGTCTCGGGACATGGTTTGAGTTTTGATTAACTCGAAGGTCGGTTTGAATCCGGGATCGAGGCTGCGCGCCGGCAACTCGTCTTGTCGTGTCGCACGGGAACATAGACTTATCACGTTTCCATCGTCTGTTTGATTTATCCGACTGGTGTAATAATGCGGCAGTCCCGGCTACGTGTTTGCACAGATTCTCGCCGCCTGCGTCTTTCCAAGAGCGCACTCGAACTTAATATTATTATTAGCCGCGCGTGCGGGCCCCGTCTATATCGCGACGAAACGAGATGGAGATTAGACGCGAGGCGCGGAATACATGATACACGATCGACTTCTCTCGCCGAGCGGAAACCAAACCGTTGCTCGAAATCTACATACTTACTTAGGGGAAGATATTAATGAGATATGATTTTCACTCATCCAATATTCCCTTTCGTCGCGAATGCGAACGGATGTGCATCGAGACGTGAGGAATTAAATATAATTCTAAACGAATTAATTATGACAAATTTTTACGTGCCATATATTTTGTAGAGAGAATCTACTTTTTGCATAAATTTGATTCGAATTTTTAATGCGTAATATATAGAACTTTATTTATTATGATAAGTGATATATTAAGAGGAAATAATGTTGATACTCTCACGCGTAATCTCGCTGCATATCAAATAATGCGGCTATTTTTTAAATTCTTTATTTTGAGATCCGTACATCTCTCAGATCTTTAGGCAGACAATGGTAGATTTAAATGTAATGGCATTTATAAACGTCGACGGACATGAACTTCAGATTCCCAAGGTAGGTAGGTTAGCGGAAGTAAAAGTCAACTCTGACGCAGACAGTTGAAAAATCGAACCGCACGTATGGTAATAAGCATGAAACGCGCCAGAAAGTTTACGGGCATGTATAAAGTGACAGGAGTCAGATGATGCTTCGGAATATGAAGCTCTGTAACTACAGAGAGAAAGCGCGGCGTAAAAATGACACCTACCATAAACTCACAAAAACATTCATATTCTGAGACACATATGCGCACAATCGTTTGTTAATTATATTCATTATTTCTTTTTACACGAAAGTTCATATTAAGTTCTTGCATAAAAAAATTGAAATTTAAAAAAAGTGCCGTTTTCAACTTTAATTCTATTCTTTCATGGATTTTATATTTCATTTTTCTGCTACAAATGTTTCTTTAGAGATAACGCAAATTTGTGTCACCACTATAAAAGTACAGACAGCTTTATACTTATACGGCGGAATACGTCGGTCACGTTATATCTCCCAGTGCGAATATCTCCGTTTATCTCTTCGCGCGTATTTGACTACCATGTCGTTTGACTAGCGCGACAGTAAAAGGAGTGCATCGTTTTGAAAATCGTCTCCGCGAGGAGTAATTTTGTAAATGCGTCACCTCGGTGATTCCGCGGCCACGAACTTCCAAGTATTTCGCGAAATTATATTTCAGGCAATATTTGTTGAAAACCAGCAACGTAATATGACAAAAATTCGACAAGAAAGAAATACACAAATTTGCAAACGTCGAGATATTTGTTCGCAAATATAGTGATAGATCGAGCCCCATTTTTCCCGCGTGTTTAACGTTGATTCTTATCTCACGCTTAGTTTCGTATCACGTTGATATAATCAAATCCGAGAAGTCATAAACTATTTTTTCGCATCTACAATAATACAAAAAATTGCAATTTATATAAATTTTTGATAAATAAACAAAATCTATTATGAAAAGTGCTGTACCTTGGAAAATCTGCAAGAAAAATCAAAACTTGATCGACAGTAAATGGACAATTTTTATCTCGCTCAATGTCTTTTATCAGTTACCGGCCGCAACTTTTAAACGTAATACGGAGAAAGAGAGAGAGCGTTTGGAAGCAAAACTCTTTTAAAGAAATCTCTTAAGTTGAAGAGCAGCCCGAAGGAATCGGAATTGTATGGACGCGAACGGAACGGTCCGAGGGGGCTTCCAGGTTTGCGACGACGACGTCGCGAGATATTGTTTACTCGCAATGCCGCCGGGAACGCTCGTCGTAGGTGGGAAGGGGCGGCTTGGAATCGAATCTCGTCCCGATCATAGAGTCTTTGAGTGTACTTCCGCGCGACTTGGCACACGGAATTGTTTCGATATCGGGTTCGTGAGATAGGAACGATTGCAACGCTGCGGCAATTCGTAATCCCTCAGAGCCGCGCAAGAAGGTGCGTATAGCGCTTCATGGCTTACATAGTCGAACAAGAGAGCATATATAGCTTCTACAACGGATGGCGCGAGAGGAAGAGAGGAATCGTAGCAACGCAGGAAGCAACGAGGCGAACAGAAGGCACGGAGAGAGGAGGGAGCCCGCCGATGCATCCGAAACAGGGATTTCGTGGAAATCCTCGGACACGCTTGACTGAGCAAAATATCCTTCTTCGTTGCTATTCCCGGAGTTTCGAGGTCTCGACGGCCGTTGGGTCGGAATACGTCGTTCCGTAGAACCGGAAGTGAAGGCGGCCTCGGTCCGCCAGGGAATCTTGCTGGAGGGAAAATGGAGCGTCGAGGAAAAAAACGGTAGATGGAGTAAAGAGGAATAGAGAGAAAGAGAGGGAGCAAAGAAGGTCCTGCATTGCGACAACTAATGAACCATCTTGGAACGGACCCCCGAAGTCCTGTGGGACGTGACGGCGCAATGCAGTCTCCGGCAAGCCAACAACGACGGCGGCGGCGACGACGTCGTCGTCGCCGGTAGACCCCGACGACTTTTTGCTCTCATCATCCAGAGCGCCACCCTACCAATTTCTCTTCGCCACTCTTATCCGCGGATCCTTCTCCATCCTTCCACGAGTTCGTCCCTTATTCCCTTAAAACGCCCCCGTTTCCCATCGGATTCTTATTTGAATTGCCCGCTTGGTCGATGGACCGACCAAACCGCTGCAACATTTCCTTCTTTCTGATCTTGAGTTTGACCGGAGAGGCAGGGGGGGCGGGAAAGGAGGTTGGCCAACGCGGTGAAACAAATTTACCGATGAGGGAACAACGAGTAGGAGGCGGAGACTCGCTCCTTTACTTAGGGTGAAGTTACACGGTGGAGAAATGTTTAAGTCGTCAATTATCCGCGCACCTTGTAATCACGTAAATCTTACTGTTGGTTTGGACGGAGTTTACATTGGTAAAGAGTTCATCTTGAATGTAGTAAGAAATTGTTCAACACAAAAAGCAGAATTGTTCTAGCGTAAAGTTTTCTTCGACAAGTCATGCAAATTTTACTGTTTTATGAGTCTTTTATTAATTAAAATTAGTCATATATATAAATTATATAGGAAGATTATATATAGGAAGAGAATCAGCTGTTTACTATTGTTTAAAGATTATCCGTTTCATTTATTAAATAAAATAATATAAAAAATTAACTGCACAATCTTAGATCTCCGTTTTTGCATTACATAAAGTTAAATAATGCATGAAATGATAAAAATGTAAATATTTCTTGTAGATTATATAATAATGTCTAATATTGTATTTGAAAATTTCAAGACATCTATAATTCTGCTTTCTCTTTTCAAGTTTATTTCAATTGTTTAAAAAAATCCATATAAAAAGAAAGCATAGAAAAGAATAAGGGTACAAAAAAAGAGTAAATCGCTAAATTTGAATTTCCCGTAAAGTTCCGACCACACCGGCGTGTGGTCGATCAGGCATGCGAAATTCTTTCGACGATTCTTCCGACAAGAGGAACATGAAACAAACGTAGGGATCAAGAGCGATGAAACACGCCCTGGCTCTCCTTTTCGCCCTTCCTTTTTTTTTTTCGCTTTTCCGCGAAAGGCTAATCGCGTTAAAGCGGACGTGCCCGCTGAAGCTAAACTCGATCCAGCTGATCCCTGATCTTATGCAATTAGAATTCCGCTTTACGCGAAAGCGCTTCCCCTCCGTTCCAAGTGCTTCGCTATCTTAAACAGTTTGACTCTCTAGCTTCCAATTTGACTTTTACCATATTTACTTAAGTCGGCGCATTCAATGTACGTATTGTACGTAGCAGGGAACGTGGACAAAATTCCAGATGAGATTTTACGAGATGTAAAAAAATCGCGAGTTCCCCGCCTTTCTCCGTCTTGTGGCCAAGTGTAGTAATTATGTTAAACGAGACTAGGATTCTAGCAAGTTGGCTGCGGATAATCTCCTTCTTCCGTCACTCCGCATCAACGTCCTAATTTCTCCGAGAGATCTATGCAGATGACTCTTAACTATGTCTACCCTCCTTTTCCGCGCGTCTTCTCATCTCTTTCGAAATCTTTATTTGATTACAATTTATCGATTATTCGTGAATATCAACGACCACAAAAACGCCGTGGAAATTAACTATAATCGATAAAGCTAAAAAAAAAATACTGAGTAGGTACGGCAAAAGTCTCATAAAATTGTATGTACGAGAGCTTTCCTTTTCGTTTCTTTTTCTTTTTTTTGATTCCGTAAAACGAGAAAAGGTAAGAATGCAAGCAAAGCAGCAATGACTGTCAGCACCGGCATTTTTCAAATCGTTTTCCGCCCACTTCGCTGCTTCTCAATCTCTTCCTTCTATCCGCATCGACTATTCCGATCCCGCGTTTTTCCCGTCTTCATCAAACCGACTTTTCCTCTCGCCAGTACCTTATTTAAATTTAATTGCCGTGTCGGCGGTAGACGCAAGTTCTCCCGCACGATTTGGCTGCGATGAAGTCAAAATACATTCGCCACGGTGGGCATCGAGCAAAAATCCTCGCGAGAACAAAGAAACGAAGACGCACAAAGAATCCTTCGTGAATCTTGGCTTTTTCTTCCTCGTGTTGCCTTTTCGAATTCCCTCCCCCTCCCCCTCTCTCTCTCTCTCTCTTTCTCGCTTCTCCCGCACCCCAGGAATGGCACGAGACGATAATTGCGTTAAAGTGGACGTGGGTTACACAGGGAGGCCGCCCCATTTCTCCGTACGCGGAATAATAAATTCCCGGCAGCACACAGTAACGAAAGTTAGAACCCGCCGCCTTGTTTCCCGGTCCGTTAGCGGCCGAGTGGATTTTCCCTCACCTTCCAACTTCCGCCGTCTCTCCTCCTTGTCGTTTTACTCTTTTTTTTTTCTCCTCTCCACCGCGCGCGCTTGTCTCTCTCTCTCTCTCTCTCTCTTTGTCTCCTTTCCCTTCTTTCTCACCCGAAAATCCTCGAATCGATCAGAGCGCAATAATTCACCAGCGACCCGGCCTCATCCGCGTCGATTACCGCGCACTTCTTTTTGTTTTATCTCCGGCAACGTACGAATGAAGTTTCCGAACGCCATTCCTCCAACTTTCTATCCTTTCCAGAATTGGAGGAAATTTATAAGCCAACGTGTGCTTTTATACATTCGTACCAGACTGGACATCCAACTACTAGAATCCACTAAATTGCCAAATAAAATGCGAACAATCGTCTTTAAGAAAAAAATTCGCGTGAAAAGAATTGAATTAAATGAAATCTGTTGTGGAAAGATTGTTACGTCTATCGTACTTTGCCTTTTAACGCCTTTCGTATTCAGTTCGTTATCGCACAATATCCACAATGTTGAGGGTGTTGTTTCATTTCGGTATCGCGTAACACCTCCAATTCCCACAGCGACGATCCCGGGCGGAAACGGCGAATTTACAGAAATTTAGCTGAATATTGTTTGACTGGGGGGTTGGCGCTCTAACGAGCAACGTTTGCCTGGTCCGACGATCTTGCGGTTCTCCGCTCTCGAGCTGCGTGCCGAATTAACGTGGGTAATGGGAGGGAATCGAGCGTATCGTATTTTCAAGGATCGCCCATCGGCGAAGTAACAAAGTGGCTGGGAATTTGAGGAATAGAGAGGGAGAGACGCGCGAACGGCGAGGAGTGATAACGAAAACGGAAAGAGATGCCCGAGCAACTACTGTACTTTTGCGCGACAAAAGAGGACAATATCGAGACAAGGTAGAACGGATCACGTATCAGATACCGAGCGTATATACCGAAAAGGAAAACGAACGGGAAACGTCATGTAGCGGGTGCGGCGAATCGCGTGAGCGCGTTCACGGCGATGGCGGGACGAACGTGAGAAAAGGGGAGGCCGAGGAAAATAAGAGAGCGCGCGTTTATACACACGTATACGTGCGCGCGGAAAATCTGGAAGAGGTATCGAGGTCCGCTATGGCTCTACATCGGGAAAATAAGGGAGGATACCGGGGAACAAATACAATAAAGGAAACGGTGGCGCGAACGACCCGGACAAAGAGCGGCGTAAGCGTCGAACGGGAAGGAAAAATGAAGAGGACGGACGACGGAAAAATAAAAGAGAACGAAGATTCCGCCGCATGGGGGATTCTAGGAGAGCGAAAAAAAAAAAAGTAGGAAAGAAGTCACCGGGCATGGTGTACGAGGGCAAAAGTGGCGTCAAGTAGAATGAAAAAAGGGAACAGAAAGAGATTGAAAAACGGGCGAATAGAATATGTACGGGAAACGAGCGCGGACGAGAGAAAACAACGAGCACGAATATCTACGCAAGAGGATGCGTTCGTTCATGAAACGGAAACAAAAAGAGGAGGAAAGACGAGAGAGATAGAGAGAGAAAGAGGCAAGATAAAAAAAATGCATAGATAGAATCTGCATAGGGAACAACATTAAAAAGAATAAATCATGAAAATTGGTCTACGTATATGAGACGAGATGTTATCAAATAAGATTTGTTCAAACGGAAGACAGCCGGCAAAAATAAATAAAAAATTACAGTATTCCTAGAGCAGGCGATCTATGTTATAGAAAAAATAAATTAATGTAAGAAAAGCTGCTAAAAAATTAAGATAGCAAAGTAAAAATAAAATCATTTGTGATGTTCGTCAAATTGTGAATATATTTGATTAGGATATGTATTCTTTGAATGTAATGTCTTTGTCTTTTCAAACAAAGATCTTTAAAATTTATCTTCTTTAATGTAAAGAAAAATGCGTCGTACATATTAATATATTTTCAGTGTAGGAAATGCAGAAACATAAATAATGAAATCGATTTGTCATCCGATTTTATCTATTCTATGTATGCCTATATATTTTGCATTCATAATTATAAAATTTATTGGTTGAATGAGCGGCAAAGAATCTCATTGATCGTAACATTATGAACCGCTTGAATTAAAAAAAAATCAACTCCAAATTTCATAAAAGATACTATATGATAGGTCTATTTTTCACTAAATTTCTGAAATACCTCGTATTTAACATTTTATAATATAATTTTTTATATAAATAATAAATATTTGATCGCACACATATACACATTTTCGATAATTAGTTAAATTTATGTCCAGCAAATTTACAGATTTAGAAGAATGTGAAACGTATAAAAATTCGATATTTGCGAAAGAGAATTCGTCGGCGGACACAAAAGGACGACGCGATGTTGGACCGGAGAAACAGCGGAGGAGAACGCAATACGGAAAATGTATCGTATTTCGCGAAAGAGAGAAAGATGTGGCCGCTGTATTGCGCGCTACCCAGTTACTGCTGCCGTTGCACAGTGACGTTATATGGCGGACAAACCGTTTCACGCTACGCTCACCATTTTATTCTATTTCGAAAGGTATATGTATATATTTTTAGATTTTATTGCGGCCCTCCACAGCATTCGCGCGACTGACATGCGATGAATTTATTTCGCATTCTTGCAGAGACACGAAAATTCATGCAGTTATATCGTAATAATTGGCAGAGCATTCCGATTGTTATGAATATTTACTGGTAAAATATAATTGGATCAATCTTGTGTATCTCCAATTTCCGCGAGTTAATATATGAGTAAATGGATTTAAAAAAATATGAATTGTATTTTCTCAAATCATATTATATCTAAATTGTAAGTGTGAATACAAATAACAAATATTATTGTGTTAAAAATAATCGGAAGCTCCAAACCACTGTTATGTTTTAAATGCAATATTATTTTTATATAAAACTACAATTTTCTAAAATATGTTTTTCCGAATCGACTTTTACATTTAATCGCATTAAATTGCTTTGTGTGCAATTTAAGCAGCATCAATATGTACACACGTATCAGCCTCTTTAGTATTGTCATTTCTAATGGTACATATGTAATAGGGCAATTAAATAAATTCTTTTCCAATTCTCTTTCTCTTTCTCCCTTTTTCTGGGCGATGTCAGCGGCGGTTTTGTTTAAAAAGTGTCGGTCCCAGAAGCCCCGTTGTTTCCATCAACGACGCTCTCTTTATTATCTCGGAAGCCATCTCGTAGAGACTGCCTACTTGCTAATAGGATTGTCACTCGCGTGTCTTTTGCCGTGCTCCGAATAATAATTCTAATTCCCGGTATCGTTGTCTCAAGATATTCCGGATCGCGCCCGCCAAGTTCATGCCTCGTTATTCGCTTCGTTCCTCGAGTGCAGGGCAACTGGAAAAAAGATCCCGGCAAAAAACGGGACGATCTGGAAAGAACAATTCGAAGACGTTAACGATCGCACGAATTATTCTCCCTTCGTCCTGTACCGTAAATTAATACCATGTGGGGCCGGCGGACTCGAGAGGAATCCGGAATTCAAAGCACGATTTCTAAACTTTTTTGATGGCTCAATTTCGCGAGGAGCCTCGACGCGTCTCCTCGGCCACGCCCGCCTCGCGACAAAATTCACCCTCCTTCGCGTCTCGGAATCGAGAGAAGAACAAAGGATACGGGTTAATGTCGCCCGAACTCTGAAGAAAGAGTAGGAAAAAAAAAACAAGCAAAAACTTACCGGCCAATTCGCGGACGTGCCGTAGAGTCTAATATGTTTCGTATATCCCACTTGGCCATTTCTCGTCTTTTACTCGCGCCGTGAAAAAGAAACAAGAGACGAAGAGACATGGGAGACACGGTGGAGGGAAAGGAGAAGGAGGAAGAAGAGGCAAGAGGAGAAAGGAGTTCGAGATGCTGCGCCGGCATGTCTTGGCGTAGCACTCTCCGAACCCGATCCCACTTTCATAACTTGCCCTAAGTTTTGCGGCAGCTAGTATCTAATAGCCGGGCTTTCCTCTCTCATTCTCTTCTTCTTTCTCTTTTTTCCTTCCCTTCTCTCATCTTCCTCCTCCTTTCTTTGATACCGCATATTACCGCCAATATCTACTTTCCTACGTTTTTTTCACGTTTGAGACAATTAACACGACAGAAAAAATAAGAATTTTCAGATAAAAACTGGTCACCTATTTTTCTACATCAAATGTGCATTAACACTCGTAATTTCCTGTCCATTTTTTTTTTTGAAATATTTTATTATTATTTATAGGGCGCTTTAGATTAATCCGTTTTTGCCTGAAATATATATATTCGCGGATATCATAGTAAAATTTACGCGCAAAATAAAAATTTTAAACAATAGATGCTCCATTTTGCAAATGCTCAAAATATAATGAAAAAGCTAAAAAATCTCGTAGGACAAAATGTGAGATGCTTTGAACATATTGATCAAATGTCAAGTTCATGTCAATATTTGATGTATGTATAATAATAATTCTATCTTTTTAATTTACATTTTATAAACCGTGAAAATATACTTTGTTTTTTTTTTAAATATAAAATTTAATGCATCGATATATATAGTTATTTTTTGGTGTGCGTGTCAATCATTATCATAATATGATGTAAAAATTGTAGAAAAATATATATATAAAACACATCTCGCTTTTGAGATAGATATATATTCTTAAAATATTTGTTTAAATAATCATTGTTCACATTTGTATCTACTCAGTATATACGCTAAATATGGCACTAAATGATACAACTAATTATGATCATAATTACAAATTCATCAGTCGTTATATCTTTCTGGTCATCTGATTCACGCATCTCTTTGTCCGAAACTTTGATTATCGTTAATGACGATGATTAGATATAAACTGTCTCTGGTAGTTAATATATATCACTCGCACGATTGCAATATTTAAAATTCAATAATCGCGCAATACTTTTTTCGACACTCCCGATGCACATTTATTTATTCAAATAAGTATTACAAAAAAGATACGACATTTATACCTTCTGCCGATATTTACTTTTAGTACGGCAATATACTTTTGATTCTTTTATTGATAATATAGGTAATATCGATTATCGATATATTATGCAATGCTTGCATACTACACAACCACTGCGTAATAATAATAATTACCTGACATCTTTATTTATTCAACGCTTCCGACATTTATGTACAGCGATCTATTCAACATACTAACATCACTTTATTCACTATTACTCGCGGCATTTACATTAGAACGTGCAATTACGATATTCCTTCGCCCGATATTTTTCCTCGGCACTCCCATAATGCACGTACGCAGAATTTGCGAGAATTAGCATGCGCAAACATATCATAGTGAAAAAGAGAGATAAAACCATCGCGCGATTCACGTATCAATTAAATATAGCGATCATTATCATTCGCGAGAAATTTAATCTCAACAATCATCCAAAAGCGAGAGAGCATGATGTTGAACGAAATAAAAAATGTTCGCGTAACGTTCCTCTCTCGTTAATATAATAGCGATTAATAATTATTCATCGATCGACAAAGCACAATAATCGCGAATATTAAATATATCAATAGTGGAGAATTATTAACAGCAACATTTTTTTCGCGACGATCCACGAATCACTGGCATACTTTCTGCGCGTTCTTGTCGCGTCGAAAGAGAATACGCGAGGTGTAATATTAAATCGCATATAGTGTAAATTTGCGTGCGCGATCGTAATCGATTGCGTTTTCGCGATTTACCCGCGTGTATGCGTGAGTGAAATCATCTTCCGGAATTTTGAAGTAAATAGAAATTGGCATCAATGGAATAGCAACTGCGTGAATTGTTATGTATGTACGTGTGTATTTGTGTGTGAGTGAACTATTCCATAATTTTTTTTCTAAAAAACATAACAAAATGTATTTGAGACAATTTCAAGTGTAAGATTTAAAATCTCTAAATTATGTCTTGTCTTTCAGACGAGGCTTAAACTATCAAAAACTATCAAAGTATTGGATATAAAGCTAGGAAGAACCTTAATAATTTATAAGTTTCTACAGTAAAAATATAATTCGACAGTTTTTTGCGCATACTAAACTGTAGGCACACTGGAGATTTAAAGGAGGAGCACAGTGCATTTTAAAAAAATTTCCATTTTTCTCTCATTTTTGTCCAAATTTCAATTTTTATTAAACAAAGTTTTGAACGTTTGATTTAAAAAACTATTGAATAATGTAAAAAAATTCAAAAAGTAACCCTGATTTTTGAAAGTCTAGAAGAAACTTGTACCGACCCTCAAATCTTCAGTATGTCTACGGAAGATCAGAAAAACAACCTATGCAGGACTAATTATGTTCACAATGACGCAATAAAAATTAGAAATCTACGTGGTATCTGTAGAACAAAGGATCCTTATTTCTTTTTTTTTACGGATTTTATCCAAGTTAATTAGAATTCGTGACGACTTTAAAGCAGATTCTGATATTTTCCTTCATAATGCAAGGAATATCTAGGTCAGCAGGGCAATTCCGCCCTTTCGTCGCGCTTATTCATTCATGAAAGTGTCCAAACGGCAAATATACGACTGCATCAAGGATTTTCATGGAACACAACTGCGAAAAAATTTATAAAATATCAAATAATCGTGCTTGCGAGCATCACCGTGAGATGCGCGTGTAAAACTCGTAAAACTATATCAATGTAATTTGCGTTTTTCACGTAAGATTTTTTTTATCAATATATCATACATATTTTATCATCGTAAAATTTCAAATCATGTGTGTCTGTGGTTGTTACTGCCCGGCCATAATTCATATACTATTCGGTAATAATTCACGATCGTAGCCGCGCGCGATCTCCCAGCTTCTCCAACTTCATCTGAAATTCTACGTACCATTCTTCTCCGTTTTACTTTCTTGTTCTACTACTTTTCGTTCTTCCGCTTTCCCATCTTTTTGCCTTCCTTATCTGGCGACGCGATATCGCCCTTACGAAACTCGGAAGTGAAGAGATAGGGAAGAAAGCTCGCTTGAAGCTTCCACTTGACATCGAGTAACTTTTGATAGTTCTAAGAGGTAAGAAGTCAAGATGGTAGAATTACCTCCGAATACTTTGTGACAAAATCTCGAGATTGACCAGGAAATATTGGTAGCAAGCATCGCAGTGACAAGCAAGAAAAAAAATGCATTTAAAAAATTGAGCAATGTACGATATCAGAAATTTCATACACGTTATATGAATATAAAGAACAACGTTTACGAGAAATCACAGATCACACGCAAGAAGAAGGATCAGGTCTGAACGAGACATTCGTGATAAATGATGGGTCCAGCAACGTTATATTGAAATCTTACGAGATGGTTATCCACGTTATCCCTCGGAATGCAGCGTATTGCGACCATATGGTACCGAGAAAAGCGATTATTATTGACGAAGATGTCAAACTAACTTGCGCAGGAAACTAATGTAGACGTTCGTTGAAAATGATAAAAGTTTGCGAGGCCATCTCAATCTCATGATTGAGGAATGGTCTCTGCACAAACGCGACAGTTGAGTTATTGTATGGATTATTCTGATATAAATCATCTTCCGTGAAATAAAATCGAAGTTTATACACAATCGAAGAATATGTACAGTGTATATAGACAATGTTTCAAATAATATTCTTTCAACTTATTATATATATTTTCGTAAAAAGAAATATATTGAAAGCTTTGAAGATAATAAGTATTGGCAAAAATTGATATATCATACTTTAGTTGTTTACTGATATGTATTATTGTACTCCGTCTAATATTTTATTTTCTACATCGAGTTATATAGAAATAATCCAATGCTGCTAGAAACTATATTTCTTATTTGACAAATGACAAGCTTCTTATAAATTATGATAAAAATTGATTACATTTCTGCGAGAATCTTAAAAATCGCAAATGTTATATTAAAGATAGTCGTTAAATAAAATTGTCTATATATTGTGTAAACATTAAACAAGGATTTAAATTTCATTATAGCAAAAATTTCGCTTTGTGTGTATTCGATGTTACAGAATTTCACTGCGGTTTGTTCAAGTTATTAATCACGGGTCCTTGGTAGAGTGCTCGATTGCACGCGGAGAACATCTTTTCTCTTCAAACATTTCGGTCCATAAAGGAGATTCGATAAATCTGTAACGAAAAACGACCATGGTGCTGCCGTTTTTAATATCGCAAGGGGTATCGTCTCTTTTTATCATCGTTATTTCAGAGGAATTCTCTGCTCTTCTCGCTACAAGAGCCTCTTTCATTTTTTAAAATAAAATCCGCTGATCAACGAGTCCGTCTATTCTTCCTTTCGATCTCGATCAGCTTTCTATTACGTTTGCGCAATAAATCGTCTAGTCATCTCCTTGACATACTAAATCCCCCTAAAAAAAACTCTGCGTTAAGAAGAGAGATTATGAAGCTATCGATCGGTGACTAAAAGAGATTAAATGAACTGAACACAGTTTATAAAGCCTCTCAATTTCTCTTCCTCGATTTCAGCATTTATTCTTTCAAGATCAGGAAAATCGCGATTATTCCAATCTTAATAAAAAAAAATATTAACAATCGGCAAAGAATATCTAAATATTTTTTGTATTACCACAAACAATTTACTAGATTTTATTTCATAATTAAATAAAGACGTTTTATAAACTTTCTCTCGAAATTTGCGGAAAAAAAAAAAACTCTATGTAAATCAAATTTGAGCGAAAAATAACTGTTTTCAGCGCAACAAATAACCCATTTGTTTCCCTAATGGCTATAAGTACATCATTAACGACCGCGCTTAATCAAGCGAGAATTTGTTTTCAACTGGCCTAATTACGCGCGGCAACCGAAATATACAGCCAGAATAAACAGATGCGCGCATCGAAATCGACGGCGTTACTAATTAATCGTTCCTGTATCGCGCGTGCCCGCGAGAAAATGTTTTTCCGATTTCGTGCAACCGCCGCGAGCGGCAATATACGAGCGAATCGACGAAATTCACGGCAATCTGTATTCGAATGACAATAATGTGAGGCCGCGAATATATACGACCGCCACCAGTAATTCCTCCCGTGTGCTATAAAAAAAATCCCGCGAGACTGAAAAGTTCGCGCGCTGCAATATAAGAAGTTTTACGTCAGTTCGCTAAATTCACATTTATATCTGCGGAAGGGAGACGAAACAACGGTACGCGGGCATTAAATACATATAAATTCGTATATACGAACGTAGTAACATGAGCCTTAATAATTTCCATCAAGTAAAAAAGAAAGAGATGGCGAGATGAAGACAATCTGTATAAAAGTTGAGAAATTTTTTATTTACATGACTCGTTTCAGATTTCACATATTTCACTGTGAACGAGAGAAAAAGAGAGAAGATGGAAATAAAGCATTGAGATGTCGTACTGTTGAGTAAAAAATCCGCGAAACGCGATGACGCAGATATAAAGATGCAAGACTGCAATTTACTAGATTCACGTGCGCGACGGAAAGTTGTTTCGGTCTAGTAACGCCGGACGTTCGCGATAGAAACGCGTGAATACGTTTGTATTCGGTTGATTTGTGTCCCGGGGTGCCCCTTATTTCGCGCCGCGAATATTCCGGCGAGAAAACGGCAGTGCGCGCATCACGTAGCGCTGCAGCCAAAACGTGCTTCAATTTTCGGCGGTGTGGCGCGTCGAGCGGAATAATGCCGCGGCTGCATCTACTCGGCGAAGAAGTTGCCGGGGAAATGTTAACAACCGCCTTTCACACAGCAACTTCTCGCCGAAATAAAAGCGCGACCAACGACACGCGGAGACTTCCATCTCAATTCCCACCGCCACTCCATCTTCCGTAACAATGTTAACAGGCACTCCTCGCGAAGATACAAAACGGGAGCTGAGATAAAGATCATTTACCAAAACGCGCCGTTTCGCGAGTGTTAAAAATGTTGTTGGTACGTTTTGCTCGCCATTTTATTAAATTATCGTATTTGACGTTTACGAAACTAAAAAACAAAGATTGATTAAAATCCATCCAACATTTTCGACTTTCTTATATAATAATAAATAATAACCCAGTTTTAAATCAAATATAAAAAATAAGACTAAAAATCCCTTTTCGTAATAAAATACATTTGTTTATATCGCGTGAATTATAAAAATCTCAATTAAGATTTCATAAATCTTTAATCGGAACGCACACGTGACGTTTATATACATGACAGATGTGGATGACAGAAGTGGAAGTGACTACTCGTCACTTCTTTTTACAGAAATCTAAGACACAACTTTGGATGTAGAGTACCTTTTATGAAGATATCGTGATAAACACATCCAACTTTAAACAGCAGCTAAGAAGCACATAAGTACAGTTTCAACAAAGTTTCGTGAAATTTTAAACAGGCCTTCCATCATGCCCTAAAAAGGAGTTAAGCTCCTTTAAGGTATTAGGAAGCATAGTAAGGTTTTAGAAAGGATGGCCAAGAATATAAGAAGAGGATTTCAAAAAGTAATTTCTCGTAGATTCGGTTGTGTCACGCGTGTAACATTTCCCGCGGGACACGCACAAGCCCGACTTTGGGTACATAAAAAACATTTTTCCCCGCGACGTGACGCGGCGATGCTACGTGTTATTCGGAACAGAAAAGGGAGAGAAAGTTTTACGTCCGTCTATTAAACTCGTACGCATATGCGACGTAGAAATCTCATTGCGTTAGAAAAATGATTTATAAATACAAGTTAAACGTTAAAATAAATATAAGTTAAAAAGTCAAAGTATTATCACTTTTAAGCGAAATATACGACCAAACAGGTAATTTCAACTAAACGAATAAATTATCATAAAAGAGAGAGAGAGAGAGAGAGAGAGAGAGATTCTTCTAAAAAGATGGAAACTTATAGAAGAAACATCAATAAATTTAAAAATTTAGCATGATTACATAAATTTACAAACAAATATATTTCACACTGATTTATCATAAAATCGTGTTATACATAATTGGAACTGTTAGCGCAATAGCTTTAAGTTTAATACATATTTAACTGTTGACAATCCTAATACTGTTGACATGATTATCGAGAGAATTGAATTACTTCATTATTATTCATAGATAAATTGGATTTAAATAAACGATGCAGCCGTTAATTAAACTGAATGCACACTATACGTAACGTCAACATCATAATGTCAAATACTCATATTTTGAGTATCAGCGGTTTTCTAAGTCAGTATGTATTACCAGAGTTGAGATGCCTGTAAAAATATTTGATATTGCATGTTGGCAATTACGTATAGTACGCATTTTAATCATTAATTTTCAATTGGATGCAATGAAAATGTAAAATGGGATATAGTGCGAAATGTTCAAAATCATATCGAATGCGCATTCGGCAACGCGAGTGATATATCGCTAACCATTACAAGATCACGATTTAATCGACAGTGTTTTAGTACACGATAACCGTAATGGATCGGAGGTTGTGCCAAATGCCATTATATTATAATTCTGATTTATACATATAAACGTGAATGTAGTTCACGTGACCGTATTTTATATGCCGTCCCCGGATAAATCAAAAATACAAATTCATCCGAATTGCAGCTGAACGGTGTCCATCAGAGCGGAGAAAAAATATTTCCTACTAAATGCGTCAATTGACACTCTCTCGCAAATCGATATATTCATCATTCGTTCATAGAAACAACACGCTCGATTAATCGATTACGATCACGATAGTTGAGCTATAAAAATAAAAGAATAAATAGCATGCATGATGTGGGGTGTCTAGTTTCAAAAACTATTAAGCCTTTTTTTTAATTCGAGAGTACTTAGTACTTTCATCAACAGAAATCTCGTTTTGAAAATTTTTTGAAATATGATTCTTGTGAAACTAGACATCTCGTATATAATCGTATAAAAATACGATAAAGTTTATAAGTATATTGATAAAAATTACTCGTAAAATCAAAACATGGTATTATTTACATAAAGCACTCAACATTATAGCAAAAATATATGGTATATCTAGATATTTATACAATATTTCACTATAACGATAGAGTGCGTGGAGCATACAAAGGGGAAAAAAAATAACACGCAGCGAACAGAGAGCATCACTCGAGGACGCAGTAGTTAAAAACTCGGGGATGGTGACTGGAGGGTAGAGTGTGACGTATGAAATTCAAGCCATAAAAAATATCGGTGGGATGCACGCGAACGGTAAACAACAACGCGGTCTCTATAATGTCGAACAAACACGCGTGTGCGCGGATAAAATGCGGTTAAATTGTGTCGAATAAGCCGAGAGAAAGAGAAGAGATGGAAGGAGAGAGAAACGACCACCGTCTCCTCTTCCATAGGACGTACCTTCATATCTAGCTCGAGCGAAATATTAGCTGTCCACGCGAAATGAACCATTCGTATCGTCTATCCAGCGATTTTCTCCTCGCCTCGTTTTATTCTTCTCGCGTCAAGTCGTTGCATATTAATCGGGAGAATGCGCGTGTACGGTAATTTGTAAATGACGTTACGCGATACACGTGTGTCAGGTAGCAAAAGTTAACTGTGTAAAGCTCGTTGAAGGACCATGATATTTTCCCGCATGAATATGTTGATGTCGAATAAATGTCCATCGTCGCGAATAAAAATGAATTACGCTTGGGGAGAATTTATTAGACGACTGCTAACCGAAAATGTGGAAAACCACTCGAGGAATTTCAACGACGATTTTCGGTTACCTCTTCTACCTTTTCACTTTTTTTTTTTTTTTTTTTCATTCGCTACTCAAAATCATATAAGTTTGAATTCATTCTCGCTTTTCAAAAATCACGCACACAAATTATTAAATAACTAGAATACTATAAACGCGCGCGACGCGCGCGCCATTTATTTTACATGTATGTGTATATAATTATTTACATATTAATTCTAGTTTTCCACTTTTTCAAAATACATTAAATAAAAATTACACACCCACTTAATATTTAAACTGTCAAATGTATCGCTCAGTTATGACATGCTCTTATTGATATAAAGTAATGTTCAGTGCATCGTCGAGATAACTAATTAGCATCGCGAAAAAGAGGTAACAATATTCAGTATCGATTTAATAAACTCCGTAATATATTAATTGATAATTTAATAATTGATTTATAATTTAAAATACATGTATAATTTAATATTCCGTTTGTATATACGTCGCAGTACGAAAAATATTTCGGCAACGAATAATCAAAACATAACATAGTATACGACTTTGACGACGTAAACATTAGCGCGCTATTGTTAACGTGTTATGGCTTACAACTTTATTATTCTCACGGCGATACTCGAACAGTAAGGAAGTAGAACGCGAGACACTCCATCAAATTTCTCTACTCAACGCGATCGCGACAAGTATCGGGAAATAATTTGATATCATAAATAACTAATTATCTTTCACACACTTTAAATGTTCAATAATACGTAATTATATCATAATGGATAAATTTCGAAGCGCGTATTTTGCGTGACGTTTTAATCAAGAATCGAAATGATTAGAATCTAAATTGTAAATTATTGTTTTATCGCGATCTTTCTCTCTCTTTCTCTCTTTATAAACAATAATTATTTCTTTAAAAATACTTGATTTTTATAATTATATTTCATATTTTATCGTTATTCGACTTTTTGATAATTTAAATATAATGCGGTTTGAGAACGCGTAATAAAATAGTCAAATCACAGGTTCGAATAATGATTAATATAATAATCCATGATATATTAATCGTTTATTAAATAATTAATCTATAATTTAAAATACTTGTATTATTTAATATTCGACACCGTATATACGTCATAGCACGCAACATATTTTCGGCCGCGAAAACAATAACATTGTATTCGGCCTTGGCAATGTAAACATTAGCGCGCTATTGTTAACGTCTTACGGTTCATAGCCTTGTTATCAGTCGTATAGCAACTCTCGAGCAATAAAGTACTTGTCGACTCGCAGTATGATTTTCGTGTAAAACCGGGTTTGATCATGCCGAAAGTGCGGGAGTGTCGTTCAAAGTATCGCGCGTACAAGTGCGGAAATATCTTTTAATAAAAATGCGGGAGTGCCGTTTAAAATATCGCGCGTGTGAATCAACCTGAGAAGAGGAGGAGGAGGCCTAGGAGAGGCATCCTGCACCGGCGGAGCAACCCAAAGGTGAGTATTATTATTTTTATATTAATTATTATAAATCCCGTACACGCATTAATTCGATTCGATCATTGTTTGAATAGTTTAAACAAGAGAGACTCATATCATATAAAAGTTTTTATTTAAAATAATTTTCTTTTTTAGAATTTATAAATTTAATTTATTTCATATTTATATACCTTCTTATTATTATACGCATCGGATATAAAGTTCGATGCGCACAATAATAATTTTTTGAAATATTAATAATTATTTTAAACGTTGTTATAATTTGGATTTTATATTTGTGTGTTGCAGACAACGTAGCCTCAAGACCAAATCTCCGCTGTTGCGCATCAGTGCCGGTGAGTGATGAATTTTATTTTATTTCGAGGTGACGGATCCGTAGATATTGTAGATGCAAATGTGTAGATTGTAGATTGTAAATAAATCCGTTGCCTCAAAATGGATGGGCTAGAATAAATGCAATCAAATAACTTTTAATAGACTTTTTAAATATATACTAAAACACATTAGAAATATAATTTAAAATATAAATTAAAACAAAAAATTGAAAAAAATATTTATTTTTTTCAATAAAAATTTTATTTAATTTATTTAATGTAGAAGACGCTAATAACTTTATTTCTTATATAAAATATTGATAATTGATATTGTGATGTTGCGCCAATTTTGTCATAATTTTTCATAGCCCATCCATCTTTATTATCGTAGCAATGAAAGGTTAGACAGTTTTGTCACGCATCGTTTTAATAGAATTTTACTTTAGTCAATCTAATG
This sequence comes from Cataglyphis hispanica, assembly GCF_021464435.1. Classification (NCBI taxonomy): domain Eukaryota; kingdom Metazoa; phylum Arthropoda; class Insecta; order Hymenoptera; family Formicidae; genus Cataglyphis; species Cataglyphis hispanica. The sequence goes on along the minus strand of NC_065955.1, from coordinate 7,526,060 downwards.
CCAAGTTATCAATCAAATTTAATCATTGTTTGAAGTAATAATCTTATTTAATCTTACAATAATATATAATATGTATAATATGTAATTTATATTAAAATAAATTAATAAAACATTTATGTGTCATATAATTTGAATAATTTGTCAAATTATTCATATATATCAAATTTTGCAATTTATTGAAACGATGCATGACAAACTGTCATGTCATAAATGAGCATAAAATTATGCTCGTGTATCCTGGCAACAATAATTAGCCGGCAACGGGAGGAATTTTTTTCCTTTATTGATCTCTGATAGAGAATCGAAGCTACACCTCTGGTTAGATGTAACCAGAATTAATATGGCCAGGATCAACGATAGGTAAGTCCAACTGGCCCAACGGAAGCAGCCTACGGTGCATTATATTAGGGCATTCTATTAGGGCACGCGAGTAGGGCACGCGAGTAGGGCACGCGATTAGGGCACGCACCTATTATAAAATAACATATAACTATTATAAAATTAATTATATGTAATATAATAATATGTATAACTATTATGTATTATCTGGTTTTTCCAGAAAATCAATTAAATCAATATTATATTATATAATATTTGAATTGTCAAATACGCAGCCATGACAGATTTTTATTAATATGAAGTAATGTACAGCGTAATATTGAAATAACCAATCAACATTGAGGAAAAGAAGCAACAATACTTGCGAGTATCGATTTAACATGTCTTTTTTAAGAGTAGATAATTTAATATTTAAATATTTAAAATATTATTTATGTTATTCAAATTATTATTCATTATTCGATAAAATAATAATGTGTATGTTTTATAATGATTTTTTTTGTAATGATTTTTTGATGCTGTGTATCAAAAATATCGATATACATATATTATTTCAAATAATTGTACATATATCAGAAATATTGAAACATAAATTCTCTCTCTTTCTCCCTTAATTATCACTGATTATTGAAATAAATAAATAATAAAGCCGTATTATCTTCAGATTTTACAACACATTTGTTTTATTATAAATTTTGCGATACTGTCTCACAAATATTATGTCGAAAAATATCGCGTATCACATTTATATAATATAATGTTAGAATTATTCTGCTTGATTCTATTTTTACTCGCAAAAACTATAAAAACGTAAAATAGTTTTTTCATAGAAACTTTTGTCAAAACAATCTACATAAACGTCAAATCTCGTGATCCGCGGTAATAACAAATTATCACAATTTCACCAATCATCGTCTATTTAATTTTCGGATCAGCTGGAAAACGATAGAAAGAGAAGCGATCGAAGGAATCGTGTGTGAATCATAGGAGCGCGCGCTCTGTTTACGCTCTAAAAGCGATAATTTCGCCAAGCACAGTTATCGATACCATATGTGAAAAGGAAGCCGTGCCACACGACGCCAAAGAGATTTTCTCTAATTGACTTCGAGGATCCTCGTGCCGTTAACTCGACTGGAATGCACCGGAACGCTACCCCATTAAATTCATCCGCGATGGAAAGATTGCGCTCTCTATCCGCTCCCACCTCTCCTCCTTCTCGTTCTTCGTTCTCGCCATCACTATCCGCGGTTAAAACTGTCCTCCTCCTCATTCCTCTCCCTTTTCCTGCACCGTCTCGTCTCGCCTTTCCCACTTTCGTTCTCATCCACGCCGACGTGGTTCAATATTTGCACACAGATCGATAACGGAGATGGGCAAGAGGGAGGGCGAGAGGAGAGAGAGAGAGAGAGAGGAGATGCGGGAGTAGACAATACTTTCCTCCGGCGGCATATCAGGCTCCGTAAATGGCAAAACGGCGGGGGATGGTACGACGAACTGAGATGAGAGAGCGAGAACCGGGGAGAAGAGGGATTCGTTCGGAAAGACGAGTCGCTGATAGGTTTGCACAATATTGATTCAATAACGGGTGAATTCTTTGCCGCTTTACGGGCAAGCAGCACGCTCTTGACGATAGCTTAGAGAAAGGTGGAGAGGAGAGAAATAAAGGACGATAGAATTCGCGGCACTCGAGGGTTAAGATGGAGGCGATATGGTGGCAGGACGGAGATACGCTACTGGTAGTGGCGGTGGAGAATGACAAGGAACAGAGCGTGGTATTTCGGCTTCATTTCATCCTTTATGTCGAGAATAAGAGCAACGTGCCGGGAGAGGAGAGAAAGAGAGAGAGAGAGAGAGAGAGGTAGAAAGATCGTGGGTGGCATCCTGAATTACAACCCCTTGCGAGATACCGCAAAATTCACGTTCAAGATTAAACGGGCGTAAGTCGTTTCGCCCTGCAGCATTTAACAAGGTAGCCCCTTGCGGTGTGGTTACTGCAACGGTATGTATACCGGCATGTTTCCTGATACGCCACACCGTTTCGTTATGTCGCGTTCTCGCGCGCTAATCGTTGCCACGAATAGCGTTCATTGCAAAAAGATATTCTAGATGGGTGATAGAGTTCACGGATACTAAGTATTAATAATGAGGTAGATTTGCATAAAAGAAACTTCAGAGAAAAACAAAAATATATATATGTATATATATTTTTTTTTTAAATAGAAATAATTATTATGATATTTCGTTGATTAATTTTAAAAGAGAAATATTTTTAAATATTTCATATTTAAAAAATAGATATAAATTTTTTCTATGTTTAATTTGCTAGTAAATAATTTAATTAAATAATTATTGAAATATCATCTCTCATAAGTATTTTCAGCATTTAAAAACGCGAATTTGCAATGTCTTCGAACACGTAAAGTCCGTGGATGTGAAACAAATGCATTTAAAGGTTAAAGTCACTAATCTATGTGATAGTCGTACGCATACACAGCACACATATGCAGAAGTACACTCGGCTAATTTATATATCCGCGTTGGAGCTCAGCGCGTATGGAGGTCCGAGGGAGAGAAATGAGAAGGGACGAGAAGGTCGGAGAGGAGAAAACAGAGGTGAGGGCGGACGGCGAGGGGATGGGCATGCAGTTAATCTTCCTGGTCCACTAGACGGCAAGAGAATCCGGCAATTAGTTCGTATCCACTGCATTGTCTTTCCGCCGTTCTCATCCTCCGTAATACTTCATACACACTCTTCCGGTCGTGATCTCGTGACAGTGTGTGCGCCCCGCGCAGAAGGCGGCTAATGTCTTTCCGACTGTATGTAATTAACGACGACCGTTCTCTCTCTCGGTGACGGTCATCTTGTTTCTTAGAGCCTCTCTAAATTTCTCGGCTGGCTAGCGCTCGGTGACACGAGTATCGCGGGGATTGACATTTATATTAATTCTTGAAGAATGACGTAGATATGAAATTTTTTTAGAGAGAAAATTCTTGGGGAGAGTAAGAAAGAAAATTGTAAAACTTAAATAAATAAAGGTGTGCTGTAATATGTATCGAAAAATTAGTGCAAATTTTTAAAGTATTGTATAAATTTAGTTAGTTCTCTCTTTCAGAATTAACTTAATGTATTCTTGCAGTGGAAAATTGCACGTAAGAATCGCGGAGCTTTGCGGAAAAGTAGAACGAAATTAATTACACCAAAAAGAAATAACAACTTAATGTTTCAAGCCAAAGAAATGAGACAAGAGAATAAAATTATCTTATTTCGCCTCAAGTAGCGCGAAGATCGAGCAAATCAAGCGACGGAGGGAGGAGGGAGGGCTGTCGATTTCGGCGTGTCGCCAATTTTATTTCATTCCAGACGCGTCTCATAAAATATTCAGGATGAGCGATATCAGCGGCCGAGTTCTCGTATAAAGTACAATACCACCGCACGTCCTGCGACTATACAAACACCGATGCACTCTCCGTTTCTTTTTTTGTTCTTTTTTTCCCCTCCCGCCGCTCCGTCTCGCCGCTTGTCTAATCTTTTTTCCCTTTTTTTTTTTTCGTACGACCCTGTGAAAGATGATAGCGCTGAGAACGGAATGCCATTAGCATTTCTCATTTCTGCTTTTTGCCGCCTCTTATCTACCAACGGGACACGACCGCGCGCTATCGTCGAGCGGATTCCGCGGCACGTTCAACGCTCCGCGGAATATTCGCGCGGAAAATATACATATCCGGTCGCCGCAGCCAGTGCCGCGTCGGTTTCTCGATTTTTGCGGCTGTTCTCCTTCTCTCTTTCTCTCTCGTTCGACAAGAATTATTCGGTGCCGAAACGTGACGGTTCGCACGTGATTACGCGAAACACGACACTGGAATTGGAGTCACGTCCCTGTCCCGACCGTTATCCCATTCTGCGATCAAACTTATCATACTTTCACGCTGATAATAAAATCACCATAGATTTGATGTGTGTAGATGTAATTATCTGATCTATAACACCATCCTTTTAGTCTTGTATATATATATTTAATCTATCGATTTTTATATTATATACTCTTGCAATATATTTGCATGGATTAATTCTTTATAAAATACTCTGTATGCGCGTTTAATATAACTCTCCAATATTCGTTTCATATTTCATTGAACGTAGCTTTTGTAATATTCATATAAAACTTATTAGCGCTGCATGCAATATTATATGATACATACATATATATATTATATATACAAACAAAAACCTGAACTTGCCGAATAAAATTTGCTGAAATTAATCGTGACGGATATCAGTGTGATATAATTGTGAAAGCGCGTAAAAATATTTAGCATCTCGGATTGGCAAATTTCAGATGTCACATTTTTATGCACGTACGAGATTCGCTATCATTCTGTAATCCTCGCTCTTGCTTTGAGAAGGCAAAGTGGCGCGAGTTAGATGGAAACCACGCAAACGAGAATTTCCTCCTTTCGAACTCTCTCACGAAAAAGTCTCGAATTCGGTTTCTGTATCGTCGAAGCGCGCGCGGCTGCAAGACGAAATCCCTCTCTTTCGGAATTATTCATTATTCTACTCTCTCTCCGACGTGCTACCCTATCGCCTGCCTCCTCCTCCCCCTCATCCCCCCACATCTCCGTACTGCCACTTTACGTCCATCCACCACAGTCCTCTTCCGCAGCCATTTTGCGACTTTGCCTTCTCAACTTCATCTACTCGAATCCGGCGGCGTGGCTGCTGAAAGTTACATCGGAGCGGAAGGGGAATGAGAGAAACGGACTCTCGCACGGCACAAAAATTGAATAGTTAAAAATTCATTAAAAATCCAGACTCGCGCCTGCAGAGATGAATCCGGCGACGCCGGATTCTTCTAGCAGAAACCTGTATATGGAAACGCATCTGCGAATAATGCAAGGCCGTGAATGTGATGAGGATATTATATTAAATTGCATTCTTCTCGGGGAAACGGTATCGATGATTTATTTCTTTGCACGAAAACCTAAATTTTGGTGCAAAAGAAGAAATGTATATCGCAAAAGTTGTCTAAAAAAAATGAGGCTTAATACAAATAAAAGCATAGAATATATAAAAGTACATACTTCCAAAATTATAGATTTTTTTTTTCTTCTTCTGATACAGAGATCGCAAAAAGATTTTTCAAACAAAATGACAATTATTCTCTTTAATTGTGATTTAAATTATTTCATATGCGAGGCATAATATTAAAATAGAAAGATATAATAAAAATTATTTACGTATTTTTCTTTTCACGCCATGCATTTTTACTACCCAATCTTTTCCGCTGTAAACAAACGCTGAACAACAAACGTTTACATGTTTTTTCAGCAACTTTTCAATGACACTTCGTTAAAACTCATGTAACACATGACTCGAGCGCTTTGGTGTAGGTGTTATCAATTTTAAAAGACATAAAAAATCATATTTATCATACCTGTTGAGGCTGGCAAATATCACCGCGATAGGGACAAACGCGTACCATCGGTAGGAGACGGATTTCATTGTCCGGGTATAACAAACGACTGTCGCTCGTCGCATTCAGTCGACCGTTTTTGGGACGGAAAGTTTTTACGATCTATTTGCACGTACGAGCACGATACGTCCCACGTGGGAATAAAAGTGATGCGGTCGCGACAAAGGACAAGAACATTGACATAATCAACTTTACAGAATCCCTTGTGTCTATCTATTTGCAAATTACGAATAACAAACGTCAAATTAATATCAAATAATTTTAATCTGTTACAATATCGCGTACCTATAAGTATAATCGTAATCATTTACATCGCGTAAAATAAATGAAAAAAATATTTAATATTGAAAACTAAAACGGGATTTAAGTTGTCAAGATTTATTCTGGATGACAGCACGCTTAGTAATAGTGAAAATTTGATGCGATCACTAAAGAGAGGAATTTGAAGAGTACGATTCTTGAACGCGAAACACATCAAGCTAAGAATTATATCAATAGAGAGAATATCGGCGGAAGATAGAGCGAGAGTCCAATCAGTAGTGAGAGATGCACGATCGAGCGCGAGTAAATAAACGGATACCTACGCGAATCGACAGATAGATGAAGATAAATACAGATAAATAAATAGAGAGATAGAGAGGCGGGAGGATGGAAAGACAAATAGATACATCCATCTTTATTTCGCGCCGGAGAGCGACACCGTGTGGGAATACCATCAGCGCCGGAAGCCGCGTTTCATAGCCGCCAAAAATCTCGACGCTGAGCGTGTAGCAAAAAATCGTTTGATCCGCGATTCGAATCTAGCGGAATGTCAGGATCACGCGAGTCGGCTCGTATTAGTGTTTCATCGATATAAAATAAAGATTCGAGAATATACTCTCGTCACTCGAGGATGCCAAGGTCGATGAAGCGGATCGGTAGAGAAATATCGTCCCTCGCCATCATCGTTTTCATCTTCATCTTCCTTCTCATCCTTCTCGTCTTCGTCGTCGTCGTCGTCGTCGTCGTCGTCGGTGTTATAGTAGACAAACAAAATATCGTGGTGTAACGGGACACGGTGATACGGTGCGCTTGAGGTCCCAAACCAGGAAAACCCGTGCAAGTGCTCGAGCAAACAATGACGCGGCGAGGCAGTATTGTTCTCCAAGTAATTGAATCCAGCCTACCATCCCTTCGGCCATCCGATGCTCGGCCGACTCCGTCAGATTCTGCTCTCTCCGCTTCGTTGCGCTTTCTCTCTTTCTCCCGTATCCATCTCGCGCTTGCTCCCTCCCCCTCCCCCTCCCCCCGCTCCTCTCCTTCGCTCGTTTCCCGTCTCACGAACCTTTTGTCGGAATCACCGCGCTTTGCGCGCCCGTCATTCTACGTTTTCCTTCGCCAAGTCCCGACAATTCTCCGAAATCTTCTTTTTCCACCTCGCCTGAAAATGTCCGAGAAAATACGTCGGGGATTTGCTTATCGCATCGCACACGGACGCAAGATTGAATTGGCTCTTGTTAATACTTTATGACATATGCAAACATTTATCAATACATAAAATTTTTTTTAACAAAAAAATGTTAAACATATATATATGTAGAAATTTAAAAAAGATATGTTTAATAATAATTTCAATGACGAAATCAAATACGACGTGAATCTTCTTTGTTTTAAATAAAAATAATATGCATAATTAATCTATTCGAATCACACATACGATTCTTGGAAGATTCTTTCAGATCGCTTAATATATTAATCTACCGTTATGTGAAATAGAAATTTGTTCCAAATAAATGAAAAATTCCGGTTAATAAAAATAAATGACGGACACGAAAATGCGAACAAAGCGACATGATAAACGCATTCTATATGCGAAAAAAGACGCGGTCGCCAATATGATATCCATATAAAATAATGGCACCGCACATAGCCGATGTTAAATCCGTCGCATTTCCGTGGTCCAATGTCGTAAACAGATATTGATATTGCTGTCATATTTGCACGCGCGTTGGATGGTTTCTCCGGTATTCCTGTTGACCGAATGTACACGTGGGACAAGAGCGCTCCGAAACATTTACCGAGTACTTTATCATGAGCAGACAATCGCATCTACTCCCATTTAAGCACGTGATACGATTTTCCCTTGTCGAATCCCGCAATTTTCTCAAAGATCCTACGATTTTCCGTCTGGAAAAATCACGTTGACAAAATGCTTATAAAGAATAGATCGTAATTTATCATCCATATTATTATACATTAATAATTCAAAATTAAATCAAAGTATATGTGCAATTAAATTATGTTAAATTGAAGGAAAATGTTTTTGACACATGTGGTATTAGAATAATATAATTTAAATGATTTTTATCAAAAGTGTAGAAAACTTTTTTGAGAAAAAATATATCATTTTATTATCGGATCTACCTACACAAAATCCGGCTCTCTCAATATCTACGATCGCGAAAATTTAACGTGAAATTTTTGCGTGACTCTCTACCCCCCGTATAAATTTACACGACACCGTCAATTCCTTGCATTCGTATGACGTAGGGAAGACCTAACCCATCGGGTTGGGTTATTGTACATCAAGGGTTCCGACGAAACGACAGTCGGTCCTTTGCTTACCGAAGGCGTGTGTAACGCCGCATATAGACGTTCTTTTGTTTGCTCGAGACTATGCGAGAGAGGGTGGGAAAGGATGGAGAAGCGAGTTTGCATTCGGTGCGGACTATCGAATTACAGCGCGCTGTCCGCGCACAGCTTCGCTGCGAGTTCTGTTAACAATTGCAGTCGCTGAACTACGTCAGCCATTATTGAAAATGAACGTAACTATACGTGAAATCGTCTTTGGGGGCCAATGTACCTTCGATTAACACGCTCACGACCGATGTCGTGCGCACGCGGCACGTGGTCTCCACTTCTAAACCGCTGTCGCACACATGCGGTGCAAGTTATCACCGAGTTAAACAACCAGACCTTTTAAATCAATGTGTATATGTGTGTGTGTGTGTGTGTATAAATGTGTGCACACGCGTGAGATTCAGTAATTTTATTTTTAATATTAATAAATAGAAATAAATGTAAAATGTATGCATATATATATATATATAAAATATTTAACACATTGGTTTTTATGTTTTCTATAAAATTTATTTTATCGTGTTTATTGACTTCTCTTCCTTTCTACAAATGTAAATAAATATTAATAATGTAGTTGAAATATCTATTGCCTTTTTCCTATCTTCGCTAAAATAATCGGTGAAATAAAAATGAGAAAGCAATGATGACTAAAAGTGGCATTTCCTGTTTATAGAATTTTTAGTTGATATTTATTAATTCTATTAGTCTTTATCATTTTTTTTTTCTAAGCTTTCTCCATCGTACATTGAAAGATGTAATTAAAATTTACTTCAACGAAAATCTAAAATGATAAAGAAATTTAAATTCCAATGAACATACATTTCGTTAAAAACTCACTCAAATTATCCTCCTGGAGGATTAGTATCCCGTAGAACTCTCTAGGGATTGAAAAATATATTGGTCCTGGTCTCGTCACACCGAGCACTTTGCACGCCAGTTCGAGTTTTACTCGCAATTACGGACCGGCTACGGACACGTCGTTGAAAGCGGACAGTCCGGCCCGCTCGTTTACTTCGTTTATTTGCCAAGGTACTCGCGACTTGAGCTTTACTCGAGTAATTAGACCTGAAGCGCGCGGTGCAGTCTTGGAAAGTGAACGAAACGTTGGATCTGTCTGAAAGCTTTATCTATATATGTATACATCTCCATCCTTCTCTCTCTCTCTTTACTCTCGCGCATTTACTTCCTAGGTTACAATCTCCCACTTCCTTCCTCCCTCTTCCGGGGTTCACTTACAATCAGGATAGAAGCTCCCGAGATAACGTTGCAGGAAACGACGGAAAGATCGTGTGTGCCAACGCGTCGTCGCCGTGTGGTCTGTCGCGGACGGATTTACCGCGTCGAGTTACCGTCTCTGCGACTCCCCGTATCCGCTTAAAATTAAAGTCGAAGCTCTCGGAATTATGGTCGAAAATAAACTCGGCGCGCGAGCATTTGCGGAAGAATTTCGAATTGTACGTCGACGCGCAGTCTGGGGCGTCGGACTTCCGCGAGTCAGCCGAGGAGCGAGCGTGTTCGCGTTTCTCATCGACGAAACGCGTGCAAAGTTTCCGCATGCCGCGGAATTTCGTCCCGAAACTATGGCAAATGTTCGAAAGCGTATCCGGCGGCGTTTTTGCCCGCCGATAGGATTTACACTTCAGCAGCGATGGCTGATTACACGTACATTGCTCACGGCGTGCTTGCGCGATACGAGCAGTGAGAAATGTTTGGCGAAAAGTTGTGTTTACTCTCTATTTTCTAAAAGCAAATATATTCGATCAAATGTTATTCGTACATTTGTAAATATAAATACAAATCTAGACGTATTAATGGACTTATTATGTATGACCGAGAGAGAGAGAGAGAGAGAAATAAATAATTAAAAACAATTTTAATCAATGCATTTTCTAAATTGCAAGTATTTCCATCATGCAATTATGCGATCGTTATTATATTATATTTTTTTAAAGATTGCATAATAAAATTGATAGAAATAAAACAATATATGTAAAGTTTTAATAAATAAAAAGAAAATTAATAATAATCTAATATAAATTCACAAATATGTATGTATTCGAAGCTTCCTTTATATTACTTGGTAAAAGAGTGTGAGATGCTTATATTAGATGCTTGTACATATTAGCATAATGAAATCTAAGAAACTGATCCAAAAATAGAAAAAAGTCTCGTCTACTTATGCTATCATTTACTCGGATTTAAGATTGCTTTCTAAGTGACCAATCGCTAATTTTATGTAGATTGTTCTTTTAACCTGCTTCCTCCTACTAGGTTCGTGTATTTCTGCCATTAACATATGGTTAACACAGTTTTCCTTTTCTATTTATATTGCAATTAGGATTGCAACAGGGTTTTACTACAAGAAGTAATCGCTGACTAATGATAAGTAAGCCAAATGGTTTCACCAATATCAGTTAACATTTCACAATTAATTAAATCCTCCCTATCTGTAATATAATCTAAAGCTATATAAAAAAAGAGTAAATGAATTAAATTGATTGAAAGAGAAGATGAAGTTTAAAATTGTCAATGCATTCTAGCTCAAAAGAAGCAAGAGACCTTTCGAATAATTACGAACCGCGTTTATCAATTTGCATAAATTTAATTAATATTAATACTTCGAATTGTGAAAAAATTTTCATCTTTTTGCTTACCGTATGACTCTTATCTTATTTTAGTATACACGAGGTGAGAAGAGATATTTTTAAAAAGAAGCAAATATTTAATCTCATCAAGATCTTGAGATTATAGCTAGTAGGTGAACAATATCTGCAGAAGTTTTCGCGAAAAAAAAAATGCGACACGCGAACATGTCGCCGATTAGTCTATCGTTCGCCCGTCTCGCGAATTTGCCCCCGTTTACTTGCATGCCTTATCGACGATAGAGATGCAAATTTAGAAAATACTCGGCGACGTCGTGTCTAGTGACTTGGATGCACGCGACCTTTACATACTGCTATAGTAGGCGTAGTCGTAGACGGATATTTTTGTAATTGAAAATGATCGATCGCGGCTTAATCAGGTTATCCACTTGAAATCGCATAAAAATATTTAAACGATATCGAATGAAATTTGTCGCGAAATCAAGTGAACTTTTAGACGCGAATTTGTATAATTGGAAAAAATAATTTTATAAAAAATTGTTAAATATTATGTTTACGTACAATTATAAGATTATATCTCGTTTGATAATTGATCGAATGAAAATCGAAAATAAGTGCAAATACAAAAAGTTTAAAAATGTTTACGCGAGTGTAAAATTATTATTCTCACTCTATACTCACTCTATATTCTTGATTGGTGTAGGTGGACAAAGTAGAGAAGCACACATACATACCTGAAACAAAAAAATAAGAAATCGATATTAGTCATCATACATCGGTTTATTATCTCCTTTTCGCGCATATTATTTTGACGGACAATCGCGACGAGCTTAATAAAACTTATGGCCGGTGGCGATAAAACTATATGTTTAGCGCTCCAACGCGACTCTACGACACACTCTATATAAAAGCGCGCCCAGTAAGGTCACGTATTTAATAACGCCATATATCGGACGTAAATAAATTGGATACGGCACGTATCAAGATTTACGCTCTTAACCATCCCTACGGAAAAGCCATAGCTTTTGATTCTCAATAAGACGTACTTTTTGTTCATTTTTCGTGAATCGGACAACTAACTCCATTCTCGCATTTCGGAGTTTATTGAGACGGACGTGATGATAAAACGTGATGTAACGCTCTCTAATCAATGTGTCCGCTGACAAAACTGGCATTTTTACATTTTTATGATATATGTGCATATATTTTTATCAATTTAAATCAGATTATATTGCTTGTAAATTGCCAGCGTAAAATTAAGCAAAAACGCATTTTCAATATAAATCTATCGTAAAACAAAAAATAAAAATATGCATTAAATCTATTTAGCCTAGCGTTGAGAATTCAATAACATTTATTTCTTATTTTGTCCCAAAAATAGATTTCTTTCATTTACATACTTTCATTAAAGTTTTAAATTATTTTCAGAAAATTTGAAATATATTAAATCATTTAAATATGTATCAAATATATTATTCATTTAAATATGTATCAAATATATTATTGTTTGCGGTAACACACAATTCTTTATTTAACTATTTTTCTACAAGATTAAAAGAGTGGCTATTATCATATTGCATGAGAAAACAAAAAAAAAAAATGATCGGTTGTGTTGTAAATTGAATTCGGATATTGGTCGAGGTCGCATGCACACGCAGTTACATCAAATCGCATATTTAATTCCGATGGGAATATAAGCCCAGCATCAAAGGAGCCTTTGAGCATCAAAGGCCATCTCCGCGGGAGAAGAGCCAAGCATCGGCTGTCGCGATTCAGTTTACATTCGAACAACCTCTAGTTCTCGAAGATGCAGTCAAGGAAAATTGTCGATGGAATAGCTGCAATATCATTGGAAAATAACGATTTGAAACCTCTTTGTGAAACACAATTTACATATTCAAATGTTTCAAATTTCCACAAAATAATTCAGAATTTTCATCTAAAGTGGAAGAGATCTGTTTTTTTATGCAAAATAAGAAGGCATTTAACGAATATTATTGAAAATTCTCAACTGTAGAAAAACAAATCTAAACTCAAAGTTATTTCATAAAATATTACAGAAAATAAAAATTATTATTTTGTGCTCCAAATTTTTCTTCAGGTTCCATAAATAACATGTTTTATTCGTTATAAAAATAGGAGAAATAAAGATTAAAATGGCTTTTCAATGATTAACATAAAATGTCACTTATGATTATAATTAAATTATTGCTACCATGATAGTCGCTTTACTAAATTCAACCATCCTGGTTCAAGTTTAAAACGAAAAAAATCTATTTCTTAAATGAGTCATTTCAAAGTTTACATGGTGTTTACAATTAGGCTTTAACCGGGAACCGCCATATAAGTGATTTTATGTTGCGAAGAGTCTCGAAACATGCACATGCGCACACAAACACATATGAAGCGGCAGAGCACAAGGATTGCCGGCAAGGAGACGTTACGTACTTAGTTATCAAAGGTTTGCAAGGGCAGCAGTATTCTCCTCACCAAGTTTCCTCTGAGGTCTTAAAGGTGTCCCGCGCGTTACACGCGAATTTCTCAAGTTATGATTTAGTATCCGGGGGTGGTCTGAAGTGAGATCAGGCGGATGCGTCTCGAGGAATACATTCAAGCGAAGAAACGCAGAGAAATACAGAGTGCCTCCATCAACTGCATTTCCATCTATACAATCCTTTCCAAAGAACTCCGTACGAGTAATGAGAGCAAAAAAGAAATCATGACTTGGCGATAAAGCAATATTCTCGTCGTATATTTTTTTAACATAAGAAATATTATTTTTTTTATTTTTACGAGATTTATTTTAACGTAAGAAGACGCAGTTGTTCGAAGTCATTCATTGTAATAAAGGCGGACAAGAAGGGACAAGAATATACATCCCGCAAAAAAGAGAGCACGAGGAGACGAACGAATTCAAGAATGAGGCGGAGGAAAAGAGTGAGAGCATATGTGATTTTACGAGAAGAACATGAAGGAAGAAAGACAGCAAATTTTGTACAAGAAGAAAAGGACAAGTGACGGCCGGACGAGAAGAGAAGCAGAACTGCATCGCCAAGGCAGAAGGCAGGAGGGAGGAGAGAAAGAACGGGATGGAAACAGAGACCGGAAGAGAAGGAGCAGCCGGTAGATGGAGGAAGAGGAGGAGGAGGAGGAGGACACACAAGAGATTGAGAGAGGAGGAGTAACTTCCTAACAAGGCGGTTAGTTGCGGCTTAGCAACGCTATGAACGCGAAATATTGCGAGCCGGTGGATTCTCCCCCACCCAAGTTTCCTTCGCCCTCTCTATACCCTCTCCTCGCCGACTTGCTTACTCTGACTGTCGTCTGCGTGTTGCATGGCCGTCTAATATCTGAAGTACTACCGGATGCGGCAAAATTTCGATATACCGATAATCGATTCCCCGTCGATGCGAGACGCAAATGGTCTCTCGTGGCGGCTACTAATGTCCACAACAATGATGACGTATAGTGGAATATCGGCAACGTCAGGAATTCAATTCTATATGCTGTGGAACTTTATCTTACACTAATTAACGCTGTTTAATTATCAAAAAAAAAATATGGCAATATTTTTCGAACATATGGTCCCTAAATCTATCAAAATTATATTGATTCTAAAAAAAGTCTTAATTTATATGACTAGTTTAAACAGACAATATTTAAATACTGAATATTGTTTTTTATCTATATATAATTTTAATTTAAAATATCAAATTATTTTTATAAATAGCTGTCTACCATTTTAGTAGTTAAAAAAGCGAGATAATAATGTGAATTTTCCGCCGACTTTATAATTAAATTATTAACAGCAATTCCCATCATAATTATCCGTTTGGCTGTTGAGAGCACAAATACCATCAGATTTCCCACGAAATCGGCAAAGCGCATCGACGACACACGAGAATTTCATAAAATTACTCTGACTCTATGCGCGTTTCATATTTATAGTAAATAAGATTTTGATATCATTATTTATTAAAAAAAAAATGCTGCTTTATAGTTATTACAAAATTACATACAAATAGAAAAACAAAATAGTATTGTTTGCAGCATTAATTTAGTGTCATAAGTATTATCGATATTATTTAAAAAAAAAAAAAAGTGATTCGATTGTAATACTCCTACTACTTTTTTTTGGACATTGGATAAATTTTCAATTATTGGCAAATAGAAATTGAGCGACCAGTTCAATTTTAATTTTGATGAAGTATTTCCGCAAGCCACGAATCATCGGACTCATCTTAATTAGAACGTAATTTGTCAGCGGAGGACTTAGCGTCTCGAGATCAAAGGATATAATGAAGAGCATTGGAAGTTTCCGCACGAAACACAACTTCTTTGAGAAAGTTTTGCGAGTGATTCGATTAAATCCAAACGGCATGTGCCCTCTTTGACGTCGCGATCTAATTATTTTCGACTTGCAATCGGTACAATAATTGAGAGTAGAAGCAAAAACTTGTTTGTCTTTTTTCGTTGTGTCTAGATTCATTAGCATCATGTGCCTGTTGCATCGCAATTTGCATAGTTGCAACTTGAAACTGCCGATAAAACTTCCTTGTTCTTTCTTTGATTAATCTTTTTTCTTCATCCTTAAATCTTAATTATTCTTTAGAGATGAAGTTGGCAAATTATGTGTGTATTTTTGTCTGCTCCACATAGAAAAATATTTTGACCTTTTAATTAATATATTTAACATTTGTCTATATATATACACGAATGTGATGTAATTTCGTTGAAGCTAAATCATGTTTAAAAATTTAAAACGCTATTATCATGTATATATATGTGTGCGTATATATACGTAAATTATCTATATATATTATGTATACATATATACATAAATTTTTCCAATCGCAAGTTATAGAAACGAAAAAAGATATCATAATATATATGCAAAAAATAATTAATAGTGCACATCATAATCAAGTCTCAATAACACAAAAATCGCATAAACTTCAGATATTCGGTAAAAATGCCATAACCAAATGAGTGAATTATCATCATCTATCACGGTTTATTACGATAGTAGAGCAGTAAATCGTTACACATTCGCATAAATATCCGACTAGAAAATCACGCTGCGAAACGATGGAGCCAATTGATTTAATCGGTCATTTAGTTTCCCGGGAGAATCGGTCAGCGTGTGTGTGTGTACGACTACTACCACACATATGTCCACTACTCGCGTTATATCGAGAAGAGCAGCGGGGATGGATATAGTTTTTATTTATTTACACAAGGGTCAACCATACCGCCCTTAGTCTTCGCGTAGGATTGCAATAGAGAGAGAGAGAGAGAGAGAGAGAGAGAGAGAGAAAGTGGCTGGTTTATATTTTATTCATCCCCTATTGAATTCGGGCTCAATCTCACGAAAGTGTCTCTACCATAGCCAACCCGGTCCTCGTGCTCCCTTTGCTGTGTCTCCTCTGACTCGGATCAGGATTCCCTTTCCCCTCCAAACCCTTCCACCTTTTCTGCCTCTCCAACTCCTCTTCTACGTGGTAGGTATTCCAATCTCTCTATACTTCGTCCGTCCTCCTCCTTCGAGAGCACCTCCTTCCTCGTTTTCGTACTTGCTCTCCGTCCTCTTCTCGAAGACCACCCGGGGCTTTAAGGCTCCCTTTAAATCTGTATCACGATACCTTTACGTTTTCTCGACTTGACAATCGTTTGCAACCTTCAAGCAACACATGTCGTTTATCGAGAGCAGCTACATTGACTTGCCTTTGTATACGTGAATCCTATGGATCGAATCGTGGTGTCATTTGCGAGCATAAATTTAAAACAATCATAAATATAATATATATGAGAGAAGCGTGCGTATAACATTTATGTAATCTCGAACAAGTGCATTCTATTTTTCATTGATTTATATTTGCGGTATAATGCGTACACGTAGCATCGCACTTGAGGTGTAATTACCGCGAGATTTCAGGTTGCAGACAACAAACGAATTCTCTCTACCTTCCTTTCGTCTATTTCCCATTTCCGCGCCGCTCTCGAATCCTTTATGCCTTGCAATTTCAGAAGTGTCGAGACAGCACTCGTACCCAGACACTATTAAATATTGAGAAACTCTATGTTCTACCGTCCCCGCCCCCGCCACACGCTCGGCATGTTACATATATGTACAAATATACGTAGTATCTTCACATATTTTTTTTCTCTATCTGCCTACATGCGTGATGATATGTGTAAAAGATAGCGATACGCGTGCTGCGGTATCATTATGGCGGGAACTTGAGATAATTCTTTCGAAGCGCAAACAAGAAATTATGTTCAACGATTGTACGCACGAAGCGCGAAATGTTGCGTATGCGATACGAACAACTTGTAATTCCATTTAAAAGATACTATCAATTATTATCATATGCGTAGAATATTCGTTCATTAAAAAAGCAACAAAATAAATATTTAATTAGGAGTTGCCGTAGCATCATTAAGAAATAGAAATCCGTGGATAAATGCAAGAGATAATGCGATAGTTTTCAATAAGATTATTCTAGACTGACTGCATCGTCTCATTTATTCACAGATTTAATTATCTCGCTTAATCTCAATATCCGATTAATCACTACTAATCAGATGTGATTAAAAAAATTAAAAATATTTTATTTCCTCTTCATTTGGATAAAGCGCTATTACACACGGATAATTTAGTTCTATTCTTAATTAAATCAATTTTTTTTCTTTTTCTATATAGAAAAAAACCGCGAATCGTACATATCAGATTTATTTAGTTTAAACTGTTGAACCGCCAATTTCCACGCAGAATTTTACACGAAACCTAAAGCCTACAATAAATCTTAATCCTGACACGTAATCTAGCACACTTGAATGTATTGAGAAAGGCAAGAACTTTTTCTGGCATTGGAAACCGCGACAGAAACATCGCAAAAGCGAGTCCGTTGCAACAACAAGAAAGCCACGAGAATAAGACCGGTTTCTGCAGCAACGAGGAATCCGTGTCACGCCTTCGAGCGCTAAACGTGCTTCACAAGATAAAACGCGGCGGACCCTGGGGCCGCGTACGACGTACGTGTGTAATTGTCGACGGGCATCTTACGGCGGGCACATCCGAGAAAAATGCGGGTCCGCCATCGTAATTCGTCGAGTATCGAGAAAACGTAGTGTCCCGATCGGGCGAGGTATATATCGAAGCGAGCTTCTCTCGATAAAGTCCGGGCGTACGTGCCGCGGCCGGGGGCCGTACGAATAATCGGAGTCGTTTAGCTCCTCGGCATCGACCATCATCAGAAATTTACGATTTCGTGTTTATTCCACGGAACGTAAAGTAAAAACAATCCTCGGTATAACATTCGAAATCGATTGTCGCTCTCCGCGCGAAGGACGTAGACATTTATTCGATAAATAAATTTAAAAGATGAGATTTTTACATTTTTTTTAAGTATTTTTTTCTGTAAATACGATTATATTACCAGTAATAACGTGAATAATAGATAAAGAAGAAAAAAAAATACATATATATATATATATATATATATATATATATATATATTATAAAAATAAATTTTAAATAATTTATCTGAACAAAATAATATATATATATTTAATAATTATTTAATAACTATTTATAGCCTTCATTTAAAATGTGTTTATTATAGGTAAAAGAAAATTCTGTCCCAATATTTTAAATAAAGATAGATATTTTTTATAAGAAAAAAAGGGGGAAATAAATCAATTTTTATTCACTTAATTCGCTTAATAATTTACGCGTTAAATATTTATATAAACCGGAAATCACTTTTAATATTAGTATAAGATACGAAAAATAAATTGAGTAAAAGTAAAAAAATTATTCTTATTACATATACACGAATTCGCTATTATATAACATATAAAACCGCGTTCTCTTAATGACACGAGTTTCCTGAAAATAGGCTTCACATCACGTGCTCGTATCCAACTTTCTCTGAGTCTCACGTTGACGATGACAAGCGCGTGCGGAGCGCGCCTAATGACAGCAGGTACCTTTACAGGTACGGGTACACGGCCGGTCCTTTCGCGCGCGATAATTGCAGCATATTCCCGCAATTATTCGGGTCCAAATAATTTCTCGCCGCGCACGCGAACAAAGACCGAGCAGTCGCCGGATTTCTCTGTGAAACGGCGCGTGGGTTCTTTCAACTCGCTCGCCAGACGGAGACTCGCTATTTGCGTGTATCGCGACAGTGAGCTTCGTGAGCGAAAAGTGCCGAAAAATATGCATTCCTGTGTAAACGACGATGACGACGATGATGACGATGAAGTTTGGGTACCGCAATTGGCAAACAAGAGACGATGCTTACACTGATAGAAAACGAGTGACCGCCGAGTGAGACAGAAAGAGATAGAGAGAAAGAAAGATAGAAGAAAGCAGTCCAGATGAGACGAATTCCAAAAGAGATGTGCTTTTAATTATACTAACGCCTGGTGTCCGATTAAATGAACGGAGAAGCCAAACTCGCCAAGCTCGGTGCAAATTTAATTATAGAGAAGAGATGGGCGAAGAGAAGAGAGGAAGGAAAGGAAAGAGAAGAGGGTATGAGATAAAAAGGACGGACCAGCTGCGGATTACTCGAGAAAGAGAGAGAGAGAGAGAGAGAAAGGAATGGAGGCGGGAGGGAGAGGGGAGGAGGGTGCGCGATCGAGGCAGTGAAATTCAAGTATTTATATGACGGCAGTTTGTTTAGGTCGCTTATTAATGGGACGGAAGAGGGCCGTTGTAATTAAGGAAACCCGGGATTCCATCCACAGTGGCATACACAGTGCGCCGCCCTTCGCTTGAGAACGTTGTCGCGTCTCACCAAGAACGACGTGTTTCTACTACGTTCCTCTCTTCCTCGTTCTCCTCGAATCTTCCATCGTCTTCTCGTTTCTTGTATCGTATTTGCTTTTTCTATTCCTTTCTTCTTCCTTCCCGCCCTTTAAACGTTTCGTTTAAGTCGGCGAGCGTCTCTTTCCCCGCTTTCGCGCAGACATCTGAATTGTTTTTCGGTGGGAAACAAAGCGTTATTCAACCGTCGAAAGAACCTTCATCGTCCCCCCGTCGTTGCTCCCTTTGTCGTCTTTTCATATTTGCTATTCGAGGAGATATCTTAAACAGGCCCGGGGAAAATAGGAACGAGAAGAGAGCATCGTTGCATACGCATCCGTTAAATTAATTTTATGCAAATTTCTCGATGTTTCAGTGCACCCTCGACGATAATTAGAAAATTATACTTTAATTACGTGCTAATAATAAGCTGCGACTAGCATATAAAAGAGAGATGAAGAGATTGGCCAACGCGTCGGCTAATTAGACTCTAAATTCTAAATCGTTCACACTCATATACGCCTCTATAATACATATTGATCACGTTATTGTAACATGGCAAAATATATTTTACTATAATACGCATAAACATATTAAAATTTATATTGAACGTACAATACATAAAGAATAAATGCATTTATATAATTGACTTAAAAGAAAACTTTGCCATTATCATACAATCTACGTTTTTTTGTGAAAGGGTAATAGATTGAGTCAAAATTGAAACCAAATTAAGTAACTGTCTCAATTAAATAATCAGCATAAATAGAGAAAAAAATCAATAGTGTATATATATGTATACATCTACTATTCTATCAGATATTTTTATACATTGAAGATCTAACACAAAGAGAAAAATTTAAGAACTGTTACATAGTATATTAGTAAAAATATTACAATTAATTAAAAGTTATGTTGTTTAATAAACTAGAACATCGTAAAAATTCCGTTAGAAAAAAAAACTTAATATTTATTATAAAATTCTATCAAATAAAAGTGCATTCAATATCATTTCTTTAAAACCGTAATTAGTTGTAAATAATTGGACAATAAATATATATATCATTAGTATCTCATGACGGTTTATTTGAGTATTTAAATCCGCGTCTTTTCAATGCTAATATCATATTTTCAGTCGATACGAAATTCCGCGCGTTAGAAGAATTTTCCTCTGTTCCGTGCGCTCGTGTCTATCGCCTTTTAAATTCCCATTCCGCGGAAAAACAAAGCGTATTCAAAGCAACCTACTGTCATTTATATTCATACGATTGTACCCTTCCATCCGTCCTTAAGTGTCTCGCGATAGAATAAAATACTCTCATTGTCTCCCTCAACCCCTCAAATTTTCTGTCTCTCTCTCTCTCTCTCTCTCTCTCTCTTTTCCTCTTCGCTTTCCTGTTTGTTTCGTTTTTATTCCGTCCAAACAAGAAAACGAGAATTCATTTTATCGGTACAGAATATTGTTGCGTTTAAAACGAAACGATCGTAGCATACTCAGTACACTTAAATGAACGTATCCGAACGACGTTAACCATTCCCATTATTTATTTACGATTAAACAATACATGATAATTAAGAGCTACTTTGATCTTACAATTAGTCAAGCACACTGATGTATCTAATTGGGTACAGGCTCTTTAATTTTGAAGTAACTGTTGCCATAAGCAAATAAACTTGTAACCGCTTTTAGATTTTTTCGCATTTGTCTATATTTTATCTTATAAATCACTAATCGCAATTTCAAACTCTAATTTGCAAATTATATATTATAGTCATATAATAATAAAATAAAACACGAAGAAATCAAGATATTTGATTTGGATTTTCTCGAATAGCGTGTGAGTTATAATCACGTCTTATTGCGAAGATTTGATCGAAACCTTTAAATGTATACTACGATGCTCCGAAAATCGACTGCAATGGTCTACATCTGTTATATTTGACTGATCAATTGCGAAGCGTTTCGCACATTTATATGCATCTCTCTTCGTCCTTTTTTCATATCGTTACGGCGCAATGTGTAATGAAATACTCGAAAATCTCGTTTTCGTTTCATCATGCAAAGTGAGGAAAAAAAAGGGACGAAGAAAAAAGATCGATAAAGGACTCGGTTAATAAAACGCTGTCAATCGACGCGGGGACCTGCGTTATTTTCTCATCTGCCCCCATTCGTACGCACCAATCGCCGTCAACTAAATTCCTATTTCGCGTAGAATGAAGCGCATTCAAAGAAAGAATGAACTGTCATCTATATGCATACGCAACCTCGTTCTTAAGCGTCTCGCGTCAGAATAAAATACTCATAATGTCTCGCTGGTATTCACCCACCGAAACTTCTCTCATCGTCATTCCATTCCGCAAAGAGAGAAGAGACAGTGAGATGAGGACGAAAGAGGGGGCTGAAAAACGGAATTCGTTTAACGGTTACCGAATACATTTCTTTCGACAGTAGACGTCAATTAACTACACCCGATTCGAACTGACGTTAAACGGGGACACGCGAAGAGAGCACGCTGAAGGGTCTCGCAAAGGAAAGGGGTGAATAAAGCAGAGCGAGATCCATAGAAAAAGAGAGAGAAAGAGGGGAGTAAGAGAGACGAAAAGAGAAGAAGGTGAAAGGGAAAAAGGATGGGGAGAGGAGATGGATTTAGTTCGTTCAATTATGTGACTCGAGTGGAAAAGGATGGTCCGCTCAACGTCACGTTTTGCTACGCCGACAGTCGAGATAGAATTTCAACACGGAGCGTTTATTTCGCGTCACTCGATTAATTAATCGCGCATTAAAACTCGATGAGATCTGCGTATGCGACGCGGCGTATCGCGACACCGCGCGATCGATGGAATTTGAGGGAATGAAGGGAGGATGGGGAAGGGGGGCCGAAAAGGGTCGAAAATCTGCAACCATTTTACCGGCATACCGGACAGAAGTGCGCGCGGAAAAGATCGCCTGCGGGAGTCGGTCGTAAAGGCGGAATTATGTGCGTTACGTGCACGCAATTGCTAATTAACTGTCGTAGTGGGAATCACGACTGGTACTTGGCGTGAATACTCTCGTTGTAATTGCGCTTTAATTCGTCGAGATTATTTTAATGATGTCCTTCTCTTCGCCGAGTATGCGGCGTTGAATGCGCAACTTTCAAGAGCACGAGAAAAATGTGCGTATAATATAAAATTGTCAAGTAAAATACATAATCAACTGTACATTATAACGTAAGCTTTTAAATGTTATAATGTTATTAGCGAAAAAACGTGCCTTGCATGATGACATTTCTCGATCGACGGTGTATATATTTTCTTTCTTTTTGTTATTTATATTATCTGTACGCGATATATAATAAATATGCGACATAAATTACATATCGCCAATTGTAAATTCGAAATTTAGTGATTGCGCGTATTTCAAGGGAACAAAATCTTGATATGTTTATTTAAATAAATGCCAAATAATGTCTCTTTCTCCTCTTTCTCCATTATTCACCAGCCGAATTATTTGAAACTGCGTGATTTTTGACGAACAAACGGCGCAATTAATCAAATCCAGTGCTTGACCGAAACGTGCCGTCGCAAAATCGAGACCATAGCAAACGCATAAGTCATGAATATGTACGCTATGCTCTGCGATCATAGAATTTTCGCGACACATAATGTGCGAGACACGCCATATATCTCGTCATAATAATAACAACAATCCTTTCCAATAAAAAAATAAAAATTGAGCAAATTTTTTCCTAAAACAATCGGATTATATAAATAATAATAATCTTGATAAATGTAAGAAATATAGCGGGAGCATAATTTAATATAATTCTTTCACGTAAATATCGCAGGTTAAAAAAAAAAATTCAAATTTCGAACATCCACTTTTATCTCAGTTTTGACAAGCTGATTTATATACACACAGAGATGATGTTTTGCGCAACTAGAATGTACAACAAGAAGAACATCATTTTCGCATCCGCGCTCGTGACACGAATTACGCCACGGATTAAACTATACTCGCGAAACGCGATGCATTAATGTGCAATTAGCGGAAAGATAGTAATTATCCGATAACGATAATATCGATCTCGTCTGATCGATCGGCCCGAAAGATTAGCGCGATGCCGTGCCACACAGGCGTGGCGTAGTACATGGCGCCGATTTAAAGCCGACCGGATGGTAACGAGATGCATCTCCCTCGCGCGGATGCGTAGCTTAAGATAGCTATTGGAGCGTGCATCCGTAGGCGCAGCAGCAGCCACTCCCGGGCAACATTGTGGGTGAGTGTCTATACGATCATGTGTGCCGACAGCTGCGTTGTCCTTGTTACCTTGTCTTTGAAGATTACTATAATCACGTTAATAAATACGGATTGAATAGAATTCCCTTTTAAATTCGGCAACGGGAAGGATCAGAGCGGCGAATGAGAACGTGCGATCGATGTGGAAAGTGCACTAGTAGAGCCGGACTTAATCCGATTTAGATGGATTAATACTTTGCCGCGCGCGCGATTCCTCGCAATCATTTTAATTGTAACAAGTCCGCATGTAACACGTTTTACTTTATCTCTATATTAATTTGCTTTCGCACATTATCGCTAAATATATTTAATTATATAAATTATTAAATATATATAAACAATAATTATATTACTAAATATATGTAAACGCGTAGATAAATAATAAAGTAAAAATGACCTACATAAAGGATACGAGACAAGATTCTCCCAAGATTAATGATGAATAAAAGAAAAAGAATCTAATCAAGTGATACACTATAGAAGAATATAGAAACACTTATAAAATGATGAGTAATGACAGTTTAAAAATAAATTATGAAGAGATAAAACGCAATATAGCATTCAAAGTTATAAATGCCGAGGTTTTTTATTTAATATTTTTTTTTCTTTGTACAACGTTTATATATATTTTCTTTGTATAGAGGGTGAAGTGTTCTTTTAATAAAAAAATGTTCAATATTCCGTCAGGATCAACATGAAAGACCATGTCCTGGCATCAACGTTAGAGAATCAGAAAATTAAATAGCTGGAATAATAGAATTAATGTAAAAGACGATCTTGAGAGACGTGCGGCTTCACAGCGTTAGGTGCGCGAGCAAAAACGGAAAATTGATTAACACGTAATAAAAATGGGATAAGAGAGAAAAGGCGCGACAAGTGAAGGCACTTTAACCACGTTCAAGATGCAGAATAAACCCAAGTTATAGGACTTGGGACGTTAATATCTCTGCGTTGAGCAAATATTTTGACTGTCCAGCCGCGAAGAAAATTATATGTCGTAACATTTAAGCATTAATTTTCTACAAAATGCCCGGCCTCATGAATTCTAACATTATTTGCGCAGATAGGTTATCGTAGGCGACGTAGTATCGGTCGACTTATTCCAACACATATTTCCCCAAGGAACATCCCTCCCAAGAGAGTCTGGTTTATTCTCGAGGAAACACGCCGTGATGAATTTCTAATTGGAACGGCGATAGGTCACTCTTTATAAACAACACATCTTCTTTAAATGACATTGTTTTGTAAAATCCTATTGTTTTCAATGACTCAATTAAAGAGTTTTGTTAAATAATAATTTATTAACTAAATATATATATATATATATATATATATATATATATATATACATATAATTAATTTTAGAATTGAATAAGGTATTTGTATGTATATGTGTGTATTCTTATATAAATTATAATTAAATAAAATTAATTGTCGATTAATACAATATATTCATTTTAACAAGATTATTTCAAATTTAAATTATTAAAAAATACACTTCTATAAAATTATTGTAAACATCATAAATAATTTTAAAATGTTATTAATTTTGTATCGATTATACTGTTTTGTTTTCAAATCTGCATTTAATGACAATAAGAATGAGAAAAAAAGAGAATTTTATTATGCAACAAATAGCAATATTTAATCAAGAATTAAAGAAAAATACTGTTTCATTAATTTTTGCAAAACCTAATGTTTTGACATATTTTTGAAACCATCAATAAATTTATTATTACGAACAAATAATAATAGTTGCTCAAGGTCGAGTTTGTGTCAAGTTAGATCAGTACTCAATATTCCAAACCGCTAAGAGCTAAAATTACTTGCAACCGAAGCATGTAAATTTTCAGCAACGCGTATGCACGAGCACTTAACCTCGTCGTCGACAAAAACTCTCAAGGACGTGTTGCCAAAGTACTTAACGAATAGGAAGTTTGGACGACGACGCCAATGACACGAATGACAGGAACTTGCCAAAAAGTCCCCTCGCACACAGAGATTGTGCGCGCGCGAGCGCATGTGTGTGTGTGTTGTGTGTATACCGTTTCCCATTAAAACGAAATGCTGTTTCGCTATTCGCGGTGCACCATTAGATGTATGGAAATGGCACATAACCAGGACGATAAGTGCGGAAGGGGTTGAGAAATGAGGAAGTTCCCCCACGATAATCGTCCCGGTTCTTCAGCTTATCTTGTGTGACTCGTCGACATACATGTCGCCCTTATCTCCTTCGTCCCATATTATACACGCTATGCACAACGGTGGCTAGCTATTTTCGAGTGAGAAACCAGGGGTCTTACAATGGAGAGCCGAGACACTTTAAACATAAAGGGTCTTAACTTTCCAAAAGAGATTAGATTTTTAAAGCCTTCTATGCACGCGCGCGCATCTCTGATCCCTGGGCTCGTGTTAACGCCTTGCTCGTCGCATTTACGAATGATTCTGAGATTTTAGAGAAAAAATTGCACGAGATATTTTCGATATTTCTGCTCGTCCCGTCGACTACCTACTCGGAAATCGTTGTAATTGCTAAAAAAAAAAGAAAGCTGCAAGAGCTTTTCTCTCTCTTCTATGACGTTTAATATTACAAAATTCTACGCATTGCGTAAAATTTTAATATTCCTCACGACTGAGAATGTTTTTTATATGAATATACTGAAGTATGTGTATGCATTGTAGTCTGTATACATTACGCAATATCTCAGTGCCATATTTAAGTCACATAAAGCCTTGTAACATTCCGCTGACGACGTGTCATTGATCGCAAGTCGCGCCCACACAGCTCGGTTCCCAACGGTCGCATTGAACCGTGAAATTACAATGGCACAGTGGCAAACGCGACGTGTCACCGTCTTCCAGAGTGCGAAACTAGATTACTTCCAGTCGCTACCCAAGTTTTTCCACGCAAATTTACAAAACACGTCATCGCGACTTGAGCGCGCGCGCTTGTTCGGCTGTTTCATATGAGTGTGTGTGTGTGTGTGTTTTTATGTGTGTCCGTCTGTATATGTTGCCTCGTAGAAAGTTTAATTACTTAAAAATGTACGCGCCTGAAGTAGACACTTTTCCTTCTTGAGTTCACACTCGCGTCAGTAACTGGATGGAATCTAATTCGCGGCAATGACTCAGCGGAGAGAGTAAGTTAAGTAAAAAAACGAATAGACGAGTAATTTACAAGCGAAAAATATAAGGTAATATAGAAACATTATGCTGAATTAAAGATAATAATTCTGGATTTACTGAAATTAATATTTTAACGTTTCACAAATTGAAATAGGTACTTTAAATCTTATTTATACATACGAAATAATTTTGTCTAATACTCATGAAAATAACTGTTTTCTTTTTATTACATTAATAAGAATCTGGAAATTTATTTAAAAAATTCGGATTTTTTTTTTGATAAAAATTTATCATCACGATACAGTTTTGTATCGTTTATCAAAAATTGATTAATCTTTAATTTTGTAATAATCGTAGCAAATGAATCAGTGCGCTCTTGTGAAATTATCTTTCACAATGCTGTCAAATTATAAAAGTGTCGAGAAGTCCCACGTGTCGATGACGTATCTTTAAGTACCGTAATTTTTCCGCATCGTAAAAAAAAAAGTATCGGACACATTCGCGTGAAACAGCGGCGGCTTCTTCGTGCAAGGCGAAACTAGTTGATTTCACGATTGCAGCACGATGCCTGTCTGCGCCGGTAATGACTATCGATCGAAAACTTCCATAACCATCTCTTTAGCGCTGTCTGTGCTCATATCGTGCCCGCATTTCCTGGCAGAAATCGGACAAGCTGCAACTCGACGAGCGACGATGAAATCAAAGCGACCGCCGTTACATTTGGTAGAGATTGTCGTTAGAATGGCGCGCATGCTCGCGCGAGACATCATTTCACGTAGCATCGATCATTTCACGAGTACGCAGTAGTCGGAAATAGGTTTATAAGTTTACATCTAATACCACGATGTGACATTTGTAGCATCAATAAAAATTTAATTACGTTTATTATTGCACTAAATGTCAGAAAATGTGAGAAAGAAATTGAGAATTTCAATTAGTAACGGAAAATAGGCGGCTGCAACTTAAACGATAAAGACTCGATAAAAATAAAATAACATTTTCTAAAAATTTTGCACATCCGACACAATAAATCTTCCAGACGATAAGTTGCAAAGTTAATTAAAGATCAAATCGAGATCTCGATCAACTTGAGATTCACGTGCCGAATAACAAACGGATCGTTCAAAAATTGATAAACCTGAGTAATTAAGTTGCTAAAAGCTAATTTGTGGAGTCTTGATCGATGGAGAGACACTATGTCCACATAACGCGGCAATATAGCAGCCTCCATTCTGGAACGGTAGTAGCGCACCTAGTAAACGAATCGCTCGATTAAGCGCCGTAATCGCGAGGTACTACGAGTCAGAGCCCGTGATGCACACATAGGGATGTAAACCTACGCGATTACGAACGTACGTGGACTTGATGGGTACACCAAGGGGAAGAGAAACGACAGGGCCGGCGGGAAAGGGAAAGAGTATGTATGTGTGTATGTACATGTGTGTTCACGCGTGTAGGAGGAGGGATAAAGAGGATCGAGTTTTAACGAAGATAAAGTGAGATTGAAGCGAGTGAACACGAGCAATCCAACATGGAATGCGAGCGAAGTAGAATCACGTAATTAACATAAGTAAATGCAAAAGTATAGGCGCCGGCTCGATCGTCAAGTTGTCACGTCGCTTTTGATTCGCTCACGCGAAGCATGGTCATTTGCGGGATGATTCGGTTAAATGATCCCGTCAAAATCATGCAGCGCTGCTGGAACGCACGAAAGCTTCCCGGCATTGATCGACGAATAGCTGGATTATTTTACGAACGACGAAACGATTATACTATGATATAATCCGCCTAGTCGTTTGCACGAACAAAACGGCATTTGTTTTATAGAAAAAAGCAAGTTTATGTCAAGATAAATTTATTAATCGAATGCAACAAAAATTAATAAATATAAATAAGACAATATTCTTCGTGCAAAATCTTGACCTTTTAATTTAATAATAATATTGTTAAAGTTGGAAATCTTGGAAACGTTAATAATTATTGTAAAATATTTTTATTATAACAATTTATTATAAAAATAAGCAAATGCACTTTATAGAATGTCAAAGCAAATTTTACAAAAAATGTATTAATAATGTATACAGAATTATATACAGAAAAACTAATTTTTTATATATGTGAAAATTGTCTTTAAAAAATATATATTTTTATTTTACGCACATAAAATATCTTTATATTTCAAATTACTTGATAATGTCACAATTAATACAGTTATCCTTATATTGGGTTTATAGAGAAATTATAATTTCCATGTATAAAATAATGACAAAATAATACAATTTTTCCCAAAATATGTATAATTAGAACATTGAAATTTTCGGATCTCGATATCTTTTAACTCTTTACATTGTTTATGTATCTCAACTTTATATTTGATATGACAGTTCTATCGCTTTACATGCATATAAAATCATTCCAGCGGATTTGTTTAATATTAACAAATTTGAAATTTTTACTCCAACTTTCAACAAGGTTACGAGACTTATAAATTTAGGATACCTGCTTGTAAAAATTGTTACCATACTTTTTAAATTTAAGGCACCTACATGCAGGACTAAAAAGAAACCGCACGCTTCTTGTAATAGATTGTCACCGTTGCGTAAATTTTGTGCGCATCGCGCTCGCGGCTAGGAGAATTCAACGACACACGAGCAATCGCATAAATTTCTCGACGTGCGTGCTACGCATTCGTTTACGGGGCTTCTCGTTGCAATGCAATTAATTCGAGCGGACTAGAACTCTCCCGCCGAAGCCCGCCCTACCCTATTCCTGCACTCTCTTTCTGTCGGAGCGTCTGCATCGACTTCGCGCGTGTAGGATAAACCCGATCACGGAAGGGCTTGCCAAACAAGGGAACATCGAGTAAAGTTGAGCTACTCTGCCGACATATACAGGTTCCCCCCTAAACTTCTCTAAACCCGAAACCGGAGATTTTCGTAAATCGCGCAGCAGGATAGAAAGAGCTGTTGGAATTTTTTACATATTTCTCTCAACTCGTTCGATATGTTGTGCGAATGGGATATATGTGTCTCGCAAAATTGCAAAATATAGCATGTTGAATCTCTCCGGTAACTGGGATTTATTAACAGTTCCTGCGCGATAAAAATATTTATAAACGAGAGTATGTGATCGCGCGTAACTACAAATTTATGCAATATTTTGCGCATCAGTTTTGAAAGATAATTAAATAAACTCTTGGATATTCGACAACAAAGTTTATAGCACATAATTTTCAGTAATACAGTAAAAATACAATTATGCTTACAATTAATCTAATTTATTTCACATATTTATATTTTTCATTGCGATACGTATACTCGGCTATTAATGCAAAATTAAAATAAAAAATATAAAGCATAACATTGATTAGCTTTATTATTTCGTAACATCTCGCGAGATATAATGGTAAACATTTAATATTTTAATGCCGCGCTAAAGTGCACGCAAGCATATAAAAAAATAAATTTGCATGAGTTTACTTCATACAGCATCGTCCGTCACGTTGGCATATTTTTATAAACTGCCCCGGACGGAAAGTCGATATATACCATATATTATTTTCAGAAATACAGTGTAAGCCATCGTCTTGCCACAACGCCAAAACGATGCAAGTTTTGCATTTTTATTGTCTTGCTGTTTCCCGGTCGTATGTATGCATTAGTGTATGTGTGTGTATATATTGCATAAAGTATATGCGTATGTGACATGCAAAAGTAATAATCGCGAGAGGCACGGATGCACGAATGATACAAATATATAAGTCACGATAAAATCGAGAAGGAAGAAAATTCGCGAGGAAAGAAAATCTCTCATGCTCCATTTACAAATTAACTTCTACAACAAGGATCCCTAGTCAACTGTATTTTTTTTTTTTATTCACGATTGCGAATGCTGTTTATAGCATAATTGTTAAGGAACAAGCGAATCATAAAATTTTCAGCAACGTACTGTAAAGTAATTCGATTTGGCGGAAAGTCGATTTCTAGGGTCGGGCGAGCTGTCACGACTACGCGAATGCAAATAAGCTAACGATGTTACACTAACTTGGACCTGCGCCGGAAGCAAAGCACTGTATAGGACGCGCACCTGATCAGAAACATGTCCTATGTATGCCCCGCGGATAATACCCGGGTTGGTAATTCATTTCCGAATGCATTACACCAACGTGGCTTCAAAGCGCCTTCTATTAACAGAGGTTTCGTACGCGAAACTGTATAATTGATTTACTCCCTGTAATCTTAACGGATTGAGTTATGTTATTCTCTGCGTGTGCCCGGTTCGCGTTCGCTGCAAGCGCGAAAGAAAGACGAGCAAACGGACGTGGTGGACCGACCGCCTGCGGGCAAACAGCATATGCATCCATATTAACGCACACAAACATAATGCATGTATGTAGATACGCACGTATATACTACCCCTCGTAGCTGTAGGGTGCCTCCGTACTATTGGACGCGTCATTTCATAAAGATCGCTTTTTTTTTATGCGTTACACCGCGCACGCCGATCCATCGATAAAAATTACAGTATCCGCCACCGCCACCGTTGTGCGTTCGTAACTGCACTCGGTCGGGGGGTCGCGTAGCGTGACAATATGGGAATTTAATACCGCAATGTGCGGAAGAGGAGAGAGGATGACCGGAGGGGTTGAAATAACGCCGTAATAACTGGCTTCGGCAGCAAACAGAAGAGAGAGAGAGAGAGAGAGAGAGAAAGGGAGGAGTCGACTACTCGCATCTTGCATCCTCACCGCCACACTCTATCGACCCTACGAGGCGAGAGGCGCGTTGTATCGCGCTAGCACGAGCAAACGGAATTTCGTTAATTTCCCTCTGCCCCCCTCCCCCCCTCCTCCCGGCCACCACTCCCTTCTTCTCGTCCCTCTTCCGTGCCGACGTAGGTGCTCGGCGACGGCGCATCGTAATTTCCCGCGCTCGCGCGTTTCTCAAGTAAATTGCCCGTATTATAATGTCGAGTGGACTGCTTAATTATCGTTACCCCGGACGGGGGTAACTTTCTTGCCGCGTAACGTTCGCGGTGATAATTTTGCTGGGTTGCGTGCACCGCCTTACCGGATCGATTGAATAGAATTACCAGTCCCTTCACGTGCTGAATTTATAGTATGGATTGAAGCGAAATAAAATCTATTTCTCTGCATGAATTTTCCGAGGCATCAATCATATTAATGATGACTTGCAGATATTTGATCTGTATTATAATATATGTCTCGCGTACAAAGGAGAAGAAACCTTTCATTACGCGGCAATGCGCTATTTAATCGATCTTAAGCAGAAAAGATATAGATATTATTTTGATTCAGAAAATATAAAATTGTTTTAGAAAAATTATTAAGAAAAGATTATCATCATTATTACTTTTTGATAACTTATTGTACAATTTCAAAACGATTTTGTTAAATTAATTCTTAATATAATAACTGTGGTCCATTATAAAAATTCTATATTTATATCACTTGATTCTGCTTGAAATAACTTGATTAGCATGTCTCCTCTCAAGCACCCACCAAAGTTCTCTCTCTCTCTCTCTTCAAAACTGATTACAGATTTTTAAGATATTCCAAAGAAAGAAGTAACGGCACTTCGGCGTCATTCCGGCTCCGCCGGATCAGGGACGGCGACTGGGTTGCTGCAGGATGTAAAATTGCGTCACGAGGGAAAAATATCGAGGTGGTTGTATTCTCTCGACCGCCGAGGCATCTCCTCGCGAGGGGATCTTAAATCGGGCGACAGGTGCGCGTGATAGCGGTAGAAATTTAATCAGAGGTGTATCTCCCCCGCTATTACATAACGGCCACGAGTGCGCAATAAAGAATTTACACTTCTAATTGACTTTTTGTCGAAGTTTTGTCGTGCGTCGTGTTGTGTCGTGCACACGTGATCGCTATCGAGGCTCACGCCCTATAATATCGGAGCCGATGTGTTACATTGACTGAGATATCGAAAAACTGCATCCTTAAGACTAAACATTATATGAACAACAAGCTCCTTTTCCCGTGTTTTCAGTATTTTCCTTCGCAATATTCAGATTAATCCTATCGTTACTTTTATTTGCAATATTATTATCAATTTTTCACATGTTCATGAGTTTTTTTTCGAAATTTTTCGACATAACTTATTTTTGTTTATGACGTTTTATGTGTGTTTGTGTAATATAGATTCAATTTTCAATTATAAATTTTTTAATAAATATGCAAAAAAAATGCAAAGTAATATAAATATAAAATAAAGTAACTGTATAATAAAAATAAGAAAAATACATCAAAAGAGACGAGAGAATAACACATTGTTTCCATATCTTTTCAATTCTACTACATAGCAAAGTAAACACAAATGAAGTAAACAGAAATATATGATATAATTAGATAACATGTAGACAGAAATATACGATATAATTATATAACATGTAGACAAAAATGTACGATATAATTAGATAACATAATACACTATAAAATATATATAAATAAAAGTGACGATATTATAATATATAATATATAATATTATAATATATAATATCACAAAAAAGGGTAACAAAAACTACAAATCGCCACTAAAAATTGCCATAGCAACGCGAAAGCAGATGCATGCTATCGCGATAGAATTTAATCGACACAACATACTCGAATATTTTTTCCAAGATTCTCAAAGAGATACAGTCGCGAAAGCCGACACTCTTTTCATGACTATTAAAATGCAGATCGAGTACCGCCCGAATTTCCGGTATCGAAAATTTTAATATTACAACACGCGCACGCGTGTCGATTCGCGCGCAAACACGTTGCAGAAGGACAGGTAGAAGAATCAAGGAAAATACAATCAAAGAGAGACGGAGAAAGAGGAGAAGAAGGGAGATACCAAGAGAAACGAGATTGCGGTACTTATGGAAATTAAAATCGCTCCCCGACAAATATTCGCGAGAAACGACTTACGAAACTCCGAAGTTTAATCTTGAATTTGATTAAGTCGGGTCCGTGACCTCCTGTCTCGCGTCTCGTATCCTCCCCTTCCCCCCTTCTACCAACCATGCCTTCGCGAATTAACTGACCGTGCTCGGGATTGTTTCGTAATAAGATGAAGGCGCTTCTCGTTTGTTCGCTGCCTTAACGACTGACCGATATAAAATTAATTTCCGATGCGAAGAAACGCGGTAAATTGCATGACGCGCGTAATCGGCACTACGTATATTCCAAATCTCTCTCTCGACCAAAAGAGCCATTGAGAAAAAAGATAATTTTCCCCCAAAATATCCTCTCTTCAAAACAATTTTTTCGCAAATATTACTATTTCGCAAATACAAAAATTTAATCAGATCTAAAATTAATTCCTCTCCTACACTTATTGAGATTAAAATTTATTAATTTTGTAATAACTTTTATCCGCTTTATTGCACCTTTCTAGAAAATATCTCTAATATAATAGGAAACTAAAGAATATGTAGAGAATAAATGCAATAACATGAAAGTTTGAAATCTCTTCTTTGTATCGACGATGTTTCTAAAATATAGAATATTTCTGTTGCATTGCCACAGAAAAAAAAATTTTCGCTACCATAGCTA
The DNA here is from genome assembly GCF_021464435.1 of Cataglyphis hispanica. Lineage (NCBI taxonomy): Eukaryota > Metazoa > Arthropoda > Insecta > Hymenoptera > Formicidae > Cataglyphis > Cataglyphis hispanica. The sequence goes on along the minus strand of NC_065955.1, from coordinate 7,491,235 downwards.
ATCATGGTTTGCAAAAGAAATTTGTAAACTACAGCAAAATGGTTTGCTGTTGCTTCTAATAAATAAGTATCACATCTAACATGTTCGCTGTTGCACTTAATAAATTGATATCACAGCTAAGATGTTTGCTGTCCGTATATTACGACTGAAATGTAGTTACCATACGCAGTTTTTAGCCATGGCAGCTAATTTTTTTTTTCCGTGTGAAACTTGTCAACAAGCTCTTGAAGATTGCGAAAGCTTTGCGCGAGTTTCGTGATTATGCGTCGCTTTTAGAGGCATGAGAGGCATCGATAAATTAAATTATTCAGGGAATGTCATAATTCTTGCGGCATGCGCGATATTAAAGCATTAGCTCGTCTGTGCTCGTATTAAAAGCATATTAAAACATTAACGCACACTTTGTGCTTCGTTCGAAAATTAAAAACGTGTCTGTACATCACCGCAAAAATTGCATTTAACGAATTATCGTAAATATCATGTTCGCAGATACGAAATATTGTTGCGCGGCTTTCACATAAAGGCGCACTACCAAGCATTTTTATATCGAAATTAACGAATAACTTGCAGCGTTTCTTTACAGAAAATAATGTAGTTGCATTTTACGTCGTAATTATAATATACTAATATAAGCTTAAATCTACTTAATGAAATAACCGTTGCACTTAAAATTTAATTGTTCGATATTCATGCCACGCGCAAAATAATGAAATGAACCATCTTGAAAGAGATAATTTCTAATTATCTTAAAAGATGTAATTTTTATTTAATTTTAATTAAAATAAAAACAATTAAATAATCACAAGTAAAAAATCATAAAGTTGGTATATTGATTAAAATAGTACGTTTCGTCGCGTTGTAATTCTCTCATTTTATACAGAATTAAAAATAATATTTTAGCAACAACTTAAATTTGTTGATTCAACAAGGCTTTACTCAGAAGGCTCTTTGCGCGAAATTCAGCGGGACGACGTTTATAAGCTACGAATATCCAATACACAGGTCGGTGCAGCCGGTGCGCCGTGACTAAGCGAAATTATCTGAAATTTCGGCGCAATCGGAAGCACTGGTTGGCTGACGACAGGAATAGGACGAGCAAGGAACATGTGCGACGAGGAGAGGTTGAAGCAGGGATAATTTTGGTTCTCTCGTGGCAAAACATCGCGGTTCACCCTTTGCGTAATTGGCATTACGTCGATGTTTATAGCGTTGCACTGGTGGATCTTGCAGTCCAAAGCATTACGTGCGCGTCCATAATATACGTGCGTGCATGCGTATACACAACGTGTGTCCGAGAATAATTGGTACGTCATTCGACGTTTTTTCGATTTAACTGACGATTTAAATTTTGATGTCTTTTACGACCAATACATGTAACTTAGTAGTACAATTTTCTTTAATCGATTTTAATACAACTTTAAAACATGTATTCCTGGATAATAAATTTTTATAGTATATACATCTCTTATAAACATTGTAAAATTATTTAGTGTGTTTAAAATATTTAAAATATTTAAAAAATATATTATATTTTAACCACAATCTCAATTCTTGCTAACATACTAAAATATTAGAAAGATTAGCCTTAAATTTCGAAAATTCGCAATTGAAAGGCAGTGCTTTTTGAGACGCTGTGTATATTCGCAAACATATTCTCTGCTTCCGCCAAACCCGTATGGATGCATGTGGTACCGACATTTACGCAATGCGTGAACGAGATTCACGCAGATACCATGAGCCGCAAAATGTTAATTTAGTAAACGTACCAAAATGGTTTGCATCCATTTAATTATGAGCAAGAGGGAAATGAAGGAAAAGTTAAAAGTTGGCGCGTTATAATATTAGTTAGACACTCTTCGTTCCTTGCATCGTGGATGGCTATTTTTTACGCGCTAAAGTAAGTACGGGGTGCAAAAGAGAAAATCAAAGAAATTACTATAGCAGTACTTTTCTAGCGAAAATGATCGAGTTATTTGAGTCTTAGTTGTTACAATCGCGAGACATCTTTGCAACCAAAATTATGAAAAATATAAAAATAGAAAATTTGCGGCTCGTTGCAATTTTGTGAATTTTACAAAAATAAACGAAACTCGATACATATAAAACGCTCGTTATTAATAGTCGAACGTGGAGAAACTCAAGCAATGAATGGAGAAAATTATCGATAAATTTAAACTGTTCATTGTTAAAATTTTAAGTAAATGTTCGACACAATTAATTCACATAAAATGAATACAGATTGATGTAACATTTCTATATCTTAATAAAAATCTTGAAATCATTTTTATATCACTTCCGAAATCTCCAAAAATGATTTATGACATTAAAAGAAAGATACAATAAAACGAGGAAACAAAGGAAAAAATTTGGGGATTAATCCAAAATGGCACAGACATATGCGCATCTGCCTTAGCAACACGTGCGCACCTGCACTTGCATCTGCTGATTCGTTGATGATGCGTCTTCACAAGGCGCCCCGGCATGTAAATGATGAAGATACGGGGCAAAGTGACTATAAAAGGAAGCGGGGGGAAGAGGGAAATTGATGACAGCGGATGCGCGGAAGAAAGAGGACTCTCCGCGCTTTCTAGCGTACGGGAATACGGGAGCGAGAATGCGGGCAAAGGGCGCGCGGGAGCGAGACAGAGAGCGCATTCAAACACTGATAAGGGACTCAATTATCGAACTATCACAGGGGCGGTCGGTTCCGTTTGCATTTCCAATTATTTGCTGGGAAACGGTCTGCCAATACCGCGTACCGCGTACTCTCGATAGCGCGTACCTCCCTCCCTCCCTCCCCCTCCGCATCTCGGACACCGGGTTGTCTGCTCCTCTCGCACGCACTTGCCCGTTTTCCATGATATCATCCCATTTCTCTTCCCTTTTCCCCTGTCCTTCTATTCCAGCTTTTCCGCCTCTCGAATCCGAACGCATCGACGACGATCTGGCCAAACTAACTCTGAGAAATCACGTGATCGCTTTCTGTATTGTGTAATTCCATTCGTATAACAGCTGAATATTTAAAATTTTTTTAATTTTCGAGTATGTAGAAATAAATGATTATAAATCAAGATAAAAAAATTATAAATATCAAGGTAAGAGTATCAAGGCAAAATATAATTCAATAAATGAATGATTTGTTTAATATAAATCTTCTCGAGATACAGGCAAAAACCGTTTTGAGAAAATATCATGAAATCGATACGTGCAGAGAGTTAAAAATTCTCTGAGAGTTAAAAATTTTCTAATATCAGGACAAAAACCAAGATCGCAGCGAACTTTTATCACTATGGAAAATTCAAAGAACGCAACTTTACTCGTTTTCCTTTATGTCGAACTATCTCGAACACAAAGGACTAGTTATCAAGGTACGCATCAGATACAATCGACAAGAGCAATATTCCGAAAACAGGGATTGCTTGGAGCCATTACATAATCTCCAAGGAAATCATTGCAGATCCCATTCCGCCAGGATGTCAATGCGACTGACACGCCGTAGATTACAGACTACTTGATTGCGAGCTCGAATCGGTTAATCCGAAGATGGGATGGTATCTAACGCGATCATTATATCAGTCGTGCGCTCTTTGAAGCATCAGCATACGCATTCGCGAAAGCACCAATTAAAACATCTGGCTCCGATTCGCCGGCGGAAAATCTCTTTGAACCGTTTCCAGCTAAAGCTCAAGGCAAAACACTAATATTAAATGTTATTTACACTATGCACAATGATTCGTTCTCTCTCTCTCTCTCTCTCTCATGATTTTTGCAGGATTAAGGCTGTTAAAGTAGAAATAGCTAAAGCTGAAAAGCGTAGTTGGTAATTTGAATTTGTGTTTGAAATAAACTGAATATTGTGTAGTGTAAATTAATGTAACGCGCGAGGCGGATGTTAATTTATTAAATTTATTTTGCCCGCTCGGCCATTTTTCTTTCACTCACTTTAACTTCCGCTTTACAGCCGTATGAGAAAACGTGTATTATATATAATATAATTAAAAAATAATGTAATTGAAAAAGCACAGCAGGCAATATTGATAAGCGTTGCGTAGATATAATTAATAAAAAGTGTAACAATATATATTTTGGCAGAATAGTAATATAAAATAAATAAATATATTCGCGATGTATATACTATATTCTGTGCGTATAAAAAAACTTTGAAGATGGTAACTTTTACAAATTGACCCTTTATAATATAATCCCTGTTACAATAAATTGAAAATTGAAAATGGATAAATGATTTATCCCGAATTCATTTAGTCTCAATCACGTACGAGATAATGCAAGATAGAAATGGCAAACACGACACTCCGCATTCGGATAAGAGTTGACGATGTTAAACGATGTGATCCGCATTCCTTCACCTTTGACATTTCTCTGTAGTTCGCAATTCGTTTGAAGCGATTCGTTTTCACTCCAATTCTGTTGCTCTCACACGAGCGTCATTAATTTAAACGACCATCAGAAAGGACGCGCAAAGAGAGGGGAAGCTGTGCAAAGCAGGACAAATTCGGAAAGACCAATCATCGAGAATCAGTAAAATAAATTCTAAATCTATTTGATCAAAAGAATCTTGTAACTTTTTCACTTTGCATTTAGCTTTTATGATTGTTTCCCCTTTTTATTTGTGAACGAAAATTAGAAACTTTTGATGAGATATATTGTCATGACGTGAATTTTCTACGGTTAACATCGTTTTCAAACCGATCAATGTTATGATAGATAAAGACGAAGAGTGCTTGTGCAAAGATAGAGCGACAGCGATTACGTCAGCAATGAAGTAGGAGGTCGCGAAACGCCATAATGCAATGGGAGGGACGGGCAGGGGGAGGAGGGAGGAGGAACCGATGAAGAGGGACAGTGGTAAGGGGCAAATCCCAGGAGCATGCGATGATCGATTGAAACGTTAACGAAATAAAGCGGCGCATCAGTCGCCGCGAGATCTCTCCACTCTCTCTCTCTCTCTCTCCTCCATTCTCAGCCTCCTCTAAAGGGATGATTAAAATTCGCGGAGGGGATGCGACATGGACATCGATGGACGAGGCCCCGGATGAGGAGTCAACGGGCCCCCTCCCCCCCCCCTCCCTTCCCTTCGTTCCCTCTACCCGACAGTGGACCGTTAATCATGCGATTTGACGCGGAGTGACATCAAACGCTGATTTACAATGGGGAGGAAAGCTCCCGGATTTCTCGCCGGAAATTGGTGAGAAATTGTCCTGAATATTTTTCCGTGGCAGCTATCACTGTCTCTGCGATAAATGAGTATTTTAGAATTTATTAAGATTAAGATATTATACAGAAGAATGACAAATTGTATTCATTATAGTAGAAGTAATTTATAAAAACACATTTTAATAAACGGCTTCATCTGATAAAATATTGGAAGAAAAATAATTAGCATGTTCAAGATATTCATATATTAAATCTATTCGAAGCGAGATATATATTTACGATAAGCATAAAAAATGCTGATAAGCTTGATAAGAGTTTTGTCAAGCGACTCTCCTCTATTCTCATCTATGAACCATCATCGTTTAATATACCATTTATACGATATCGTGTAAAGACTCATACCGTTTATAGGAAATTCACGAGTCATCCCGTCGATCCCGATTTTTTCGCGGACTATGAGTAATAGCAGGCGCCGTCAAACTTATTTAATGCAGACTGCTCCTCAGTCAGGGATATAATAAAGTCATTGAAAAGACAGTGGATAATCCACAGAATAATAATCCACATAGTTTTATTAGTTCCTTTTAAGATATTTAGCTGACAATGAAACTTGTATCCAACTGCGGTCTTATCTACGATATTTTATCATCAATAATGATGACTTTTATAAATAGATTTTGTTTCCAGACAATTTTTCAACAACTCTTATTGTTAGTTATCCCATAGTCTATTTTTGCTCGCTGCTAATTGTTCTTCAGTATTAACATTAATACAAATATAATTTATATCTATTTTAAAAATTTATATAAAAAAATTCATATAAAAAGATTCGGATAAAAAAATGGACGACAATAAAGAATCAGGTCCGCTTTATTTAGGATTAAGTGGAAAACGAAACGACGCGTAACTCGAAGTATAGAAAAATCATTTTCAATATGTTGTATTAAGTGTAGTGAAGTCTGGAATACCAAACTCGCACGCTCATCTGTCCAGTGATCTAGCGCAAAATGACGTTTGTCTTTTATAGGTTTCGAACGAGGGTAGAGAGATCTGAGTGTGATATAAAAGTCGGTCGAGCGTAGCTTGTTCTTCTCCTTGTTCTTCTCTGAGACAGCGTAACGCGAGCGATATTAACTTTCCTTTCGCGGCACGTCGATCCTATGTTGATAAGACGCGCAGGGGGAATGTAGACGAGAAAACGCACCCATTGCCGCGTGAAATCTCGCCCTTCTGCATCTACGAGGGGGAAAAAGGGAATCGTGGCAAAAATTCGCAAAGAAAAATGTGATAACTTTCGATGCGCGCCGGCAAGATTTAAAGCGATCATTTGGGACGGCCGTAAAGACGCTTGCGCAGGCAAGAGCTTCTCATGGAAGATTTATCTATGTCAAACTGAAAATTTAAGTATCGATGGCGCCAGCTTTTCACCCTAATTGACAGCTATATTTCAAGAGTTGAAAAAAAATTAAATTCTGCATTTTCGTAAATCAGAAACTCAGATCTCGTAAGCAAATAGCTGATCTCGCCAGAAAAATTGGTCGGTATTTGTTTTATGAAAAATTGGAAAAAAGTAAATAAATTATATTACAAAAAACTGCGTATGTGAACTGAAAGTTATGTCGATATTAACTTTTTTGAAAATTGATTGTTCTAAAAAATTGATTGTCCTTTATTTTGTTTTTATACTTTGATTAGTCATTGGCTCATCGATTTCAAATTGAAAGGAAAAGAGCTAATCGCAGTTTTCCTTTCATGAAACCACGTTAATAAATCGGAAATAACGAAAGTTGAGAACGAAAGAGAGTCGCCGATAACATCGTGTCGCGCGGTCTTTGTCAATTAAACGATAATTAACTTTGTTCCCCGCGAATTCCAGTGATATCGATTCCGATTCATTTATTTTCTCTTCAATGGGAAAGTCCCGCTAAAGCATCTGCTGTTACAGGATATAGTATTAGCCTACGGACGAGGAAAACACGAAGGGGAACGGATAGTAGAATAAGATGGCGGCTAATCTCAGTTAAGAAAAAGTAAATAATCAAGCCGAGTGAATGACTATCAATTTAATCGAGCGCTGCCCAAGATTACAAATTATGGAAGTTGCTCATTTAATTTAGCAAAACTTTCAGCTCCAAACTCGCTAATTTAACAGAAAAGACATTCGGATCAATTTGCCGCAAGAAGTAAATATCCAATGTGACTTCATTCATTTAGTAATTCTTTTTCTTTTGTTTGATACAATCCAAATACTTTTATATATTTGTCAGCAATTTTCTCTCTCAACTGTATCAGAACCAATATCATCACGATTATTTTCCCTTCTTTTTATACTTAAAATAGTTATTTATTAACTTACTTAATATATATTCTTCCGTGCGTGCGTGTACATTGGCAAAAGTTTGAGATAAAACAAGTTGTTTATCTCATAGCTTACGTAGTTTCTATATTCTGAAAAAAACGTGAAAAAAAAAAATTCGCGGGCGCATCACGCAGATAAAGCGTGGAGAAACGTAGGCATGATTTTATATTCTACATCACGCAACCTTGATATCAAAAACGCGGGTTTAATTCATTCTTGCACCCATTGCGCAAAGATTTCCCGCTAGGCGACAAGAAAATTATATACGCAGTATGCTTTATAGAGAAAAAAAGAGAGAGAGAGAGAGAGAGAGAGAGAGAAGCTGCGTGTATTATCATTTTCCTCACGTTCACGCGGATTCCTTGATATTCAGATCGAAATCACGCTAATTCATACCGCGTTACGGAATCGCCTTGCGACACGACGATCACGTGGACGGAAAGATTCTTCGATATTCAGGACCTCACGTCAAATTTGCATTTAGATAAAATACAACGTCAATATAGGCGGGACTGTGATCGGATACTCTGTTCAAACGAAAATCTAATCTAATAAACAGAGCAAGCGCCGTGCTAAATAATTAAGTGCGATACACAAACAGCGTATGATCAATATATATATAAAACTATATCATAAATATTTATTCTCATAATACAAGATATATTTACATTTAATTTGAAAATCTTATATATTTCTCAATTTTAATGGGAAAGCCCGAAATTTCATGTATACATATTAATAAATCTTTTCCTTTCTCTCCTTTAGGAGATATGCTAGACATTGCACATAAAACGACATATAGAGATTGAACTATGGATAAGTATTTGTGGAGCTCGATTTAGCTCATGTGCGAAGATGAAATCGAGGTTATCGTCGCGCCAAACGACGAGACGGCTCAAGATCGAAAACAATCGAGGTTCGTTACTAGAGCGGTAACTTGATAGTCGCCGCTTAATGAGCGTTTTCAGCAAAGTTCTAAAGAGGTATTTGCACAAAGCTCCACTGTTAATCGGAACCTAATTAAGTGAGGATAGAGCGGCAAGGGAGGCTGGATGCGCAAAATAAACGAGATAAATAGCCGTCGATCCGAAAGATCCGCACGGAATCATCTTTGTATGTACATACGTATATATATACGCGCTTGAAACGGTTGTTTATCTTCGGAATCGACAACTATCGGTCGACAATCATGCACAGATAATATCCATAATATTAAATATTAAAGAAATATTATAATATTAAAAAACTTGAAGCAATAACATAATAATCCTTGCAAGGAAATATCTCGTACTTAAAAATTCTTAAAATAAATATGAGTATTTATTTTAATTTCAATCTTAATCTTTTTTTCAAGAAGAATATAATTTAATTGTCATATATCTTGAAGAATAAAAAAATTATATTTCAAAAAATTTGGTGTCAACATAATATGTATACGCAAATCTCTCTCCTAGATATTTTTATGCGCGGAAAAAATTGAAAATTTTTTTAAAACTGTAACAACAGAGTGCTCTGAATTTTTTTCGTATAGTATTCGATAAGAGACAAACCCTTGTCTTTTAGCATGCAACGGATTTGCGTTTCCTCAAACAGCGTGTGAAGAAGAACAACCGACGGTCACGACTCGCATTATCTCGTTTCATCGCCACGACAACGTACCTGGCTCTACGAATTTCCGGGCCCTTAAAACGGACCTTCCCAAATTAGATGGCGAATTCTCACCCGACCGACGCCGCCTACCATGTCGTTTCTGCTCTCGTGCACATGGAACGAAGTCAACGATCCGTTATCACCGACGGAAATCGAGAGAGGCCAGTTCTCGCCTAAGACCACCTACGCGTCTCACAACACTCTCGTACCGCATGATTCTTTGTGATCAAAGCGAGAGAAGAGAAAGCATGGCTCTATAAATATCTTTCTTACAAGGGAAGAACAGTAATAAACAAGAATAATAGTTCCGAAAAATGGCCCTTTACGATGATATTAATAAACACTTCAAACGCACTTTAAGACACTTTTTAAGACACTATTTGGAATCGCTTCTTTATTTATTTTTTGTAGCGAATTATTTGTAAAAAATTGCATCTTAACCTTATTATTATTTTCTACAACTTAAAAAATAATAAAAAAAGCTTGCTGCGATATAAAACATAAGCACAGCGAATAAGTAAAATCTTTGCAATAGAATCTATTTGCAATTCCAATTAAAGCAGAACCATCTCTAGTTATTTCCATCCTATTACTTGGAATGTTAACGATGCCTGGCACGCGTGATATCAGAATCGAATTTAGGAGACGGGGTTTCCCCCCTAAAATTCCGCCCATCTCCCCGCGCTCTCGTATAGTTGAAAGTCAAGAAACGACGCTCGATTCTCTTGTATCGCCAGGTGACTCGGCAGTCCCGGCACGCTTTTTCGCGAAATCATGAACGAATGTACGAAACGATGGAACCCGGAGAAAGAAATACGCTTATCATGTCCCAACGGGGTGAGAATGTGGGAAAAATAAAATCCGCGCGCGGACGTTGAGTTTTCTTCTAACCGTACATGACAGTGCGCGTGTCAAGTATAAAGCCGGATTGACATTTACGTCAATTTAGTCCGATTCGAAAGTGCGCATAACTGAGTAGAACGTAAAACGCCGTGATGTACAATCGTATACCTGTGAATTGCCAGAGTATCGGCACTTCAACCATAATATCCGCATCGAAATCTGTATTCGACGTATCTAACTTTCCTTCGTGACACTTTTCTATCTCGCGTCCTAGTTAAAGGAAATATCACGGTGAGAGCCGAAAGAAAAGAATATTTTAGGATATTTTTTTTTTTGGCATAATAAAGACAAATTTTTAATCAAAATCTCTCATTGATCTATCAATTTTACATATTTTGTGAAAACACTTTATATTAAAACTTTGTTACAAAATAATATATAAAAGTTATATGAAACAATCTCTGTAACGATAATAATGATAGACTACAAAACGCAATCTACATTACTATTTTCAAACGAGATTTTATTTAAAGTCTTCAGAAGATGTACATTCCATATGTCAGTAAACAATTTTTATTTATCTCAAAATATCCTTTTTTTATTTTATAATATTTTCACTAAATTAATAAAACAAAATGAAAAATATGTACTATCTCCTTCTATTTATTATATAATAATATATTAACAAAATAATATATAATAAAAATATATTATATAATAATTATTTAAATCATGAGGACTCTAAATAAAAGCGTAGTTTGGTTTGTCTTTCTCCCTACACCGAGAAAGCACTGCTATCGTTCCTGTAGATGATGTTTCGCGTTATTGCTGACCAGAGGCAAAATGTCGCGTTCCGCAATGGCGTGGAATTCCAGCGGGGCGCCGTGGTGTCGCGTTTTTATCGTAACCCCCGTATGCGGCAATGCCGAATTGGGTTCGAGTGTGGGAGCGAGGGGATAGTAATCGCGTTGCGTGTGCCACGCAAACGGGCGACGTAGCGTGCCGTGATTTGTGAGCGGGGTGAAGCGTTACACCGCGATTCCCCGCGTCCTTCCGTGATGCATCGCTGCGACACGCGTCTGATGACACAGCTACGAGTTTGCGGGGTTGAGGGGGAGGCAGGGTTTGCGGGGCGGGGAGAAAGCGGGAGCGTGTGCGGATGCACGTGCGCGACCATATCCCGGGGACGTAAAATCCCCATCCTGGGATCAGGTAAAATCTAATGCCCATTCACCTATCTAATGTTCCTAATGACTCACTGTCAACTTCGTTTCACGATACCCTTCACTTCGCGTGCTCCCTTCCTTCCCCCCCTTCCCTCCTTTCCCTCCTTTCTTCTCTGTGCAATAAATTAAAATTTTGAATTTTAATTCTTGCGTTTCTTTTGATTTTTAAAGCCGACATCCTTTCTCGTTGCTACTGAATAAAATATTAGCCTCTCATACAGTATGTGTTTTAGAAACGTTGTAGATAATTATAGATAATACTTTTTCGAAAGACTGTATTACATTTAATTTTTTACGCTGCAGAAACGATCTTTTTCTATCATTTTGAACTTTATATTATTGCATCGTGCGGAATCCATTTATCATCTTTAACTAAAAAATGTTAACGCGATTACAAGTTTATTCCAAAGAGTTATTCTATAATACAAGTTTATTAAACAACAAGTTACCATTACGCTTTGCGAAAGCTTTGTAAGTAATAAGCTCATAAGCAGTGCTATGGAATAATAGCATCTTGTGGCGTACTGTATGTTTCGCGATCGCAGTTCTAACTCACTCGTTACGGCGAACATTCGTTCTGCGAGCTTTACGTTGTAACTTATTAGCACGCGCGAGCAGGCCTCCACTAAATCTATAACACATTCATTGTATTTATGACATTGTCATAATACGTAGACCTTGTTAACGAAGCTGCAGCACAACAAGAGTTACTGATCAGACCCGCGGGGTCAGTACGAAACTACTACTACGTACGAAGAGAAATTCATGCTTGTTCCATCCATGTATTAACCGGTGTGCATAGTCCCACGGCGACTAGATTCGACGCAGCCTTCCCCCCCTTCCTAACATGTGCCCCCGTGACACACGAGCGCACCTGTTTCGTGAGAACCTGGTGCAATGGCCTATGATTCAATTCGAGACTGATATTCAACGCGCGCCAAAGACGAGAACATCGGAAAAGAGAATTCGCACAATTCGTGCTTACTCGATGATTAATTTTTGTGTACAGTAGACTCAAAATTGACCGAATCAAATGCGTCCAAGGATTGTACCCAAGCCAAGTTGCGTCACAAAATTAAATACTGAATCCGTCATTATAAATTTTATGACGTTGATGTAAACATAATTGTGACTGTTCTTAGAACATGCAGGTTTTCGTAAAACTTTTCCGCTTTCAAAAAGTATCTAATATGAATAAAATAAATCAGAATAAAAGTATTATAAATATACTATGATGGAATATTAAAAAGTATAATCGCCTCGGATATGATTTTTCGATATAATTTTTTATTATTTTTATTCTTCAGATTTTTTTTTTATATTTATTGGTTCATATAGAGACATATTATCGTGCAGATGTTCTCTAAAAAAAGATATTAACAGAATAATAATAATGTTGGGATCTTTCTGCTCTGGTAAAGGAGTTTTTCGCGCGTGACCGCGCGCATCTGGATAAACAGGAAGCCGCTTATGTTCCCGGGCGCATTGTAAATTGCAAGCTACCACGGTATACGCGGTGGACGTTGCTCCGATAGAGACTCGAGATCGCCGATTCCTTTAACAACGGCTAGCGGGCAGAAAAAGAGAAAGAAAGAGAGAGAGAGTTAAGAATCGGCCGACATGATTATCCGTATGACGCAGGACACTGCAAGAAAATACAATATTGTTCTGCGGCTATACATAAAATACACGATGTCCTAAAAGCGCCGATGCATGCTTTAATGTCAGATTCTTGAGAATAAATTAGAAAAAAATAATAGAAAAATTGATAGAATTATGAATAATTAAAATCTAAAATATCTCAAGATTAAAATCCAAAACTGAAAAATCACATGCTGTTAATTTTAAATATACTTTGCTACAACGAAATTTTAATTTATCAAGATAATTATAATTTTAATTTAATAACTTTCCACAAGATAACGTAATTTTCACAAAAGAAAAATTGGTCTATCCTAAAAAGTCAATGTTTCGGGACACCTTGTAGTTTAATAGATAGCGCGATCTCACGAGTCCGAGTCAAGACATATTTTCCCCCTCATAATGCCTTTAGATCCTTTTTTATGAGATCTATGTACCATTGCTTCTTCCTTAATTCGCTCTCTTCCAGTATAATTTCCTCGCCGCGTTAGAGCTAATAACATAAAGCACTCTATGCTTTTCGTACAGACGCTGATGCACATCTCCGGCTAACAGCGGGCAAGATCTCGGAGATATTACGGACTCGATTATACGCGCGGGATGTTTCACGATGAACGAAATAATAGCCGCGCAGTATTATAAATAACGCCGCTAAAGTACGCTTGCTTCAAGTACGTATTGTTCGGTGGGAGATATAGTGAGGAAAAAATATATTTCAGCATACAATCTCGATGATTTCTGCATGGCCGCACCATATACGCAGAACATTTATTTGAGAAATAGTCTCTCAGTAATATTTTTCAAGCACCATTAATTTAATTGTTTGCCTTCTAAGATATAATTTTCAGAAACGAGTCAAAAATATTTATAAATATTTTGTCTTTATTTACGAGTATATATGATTATGAGTGTCGTTAAAAATTTGATTGTCCGTAATGCTTTTTGTAAAGATATTTTTTAAAAAATATTTGATAAATTACAATTATTCTCACACAATTCTTTGAAAAATTTCGCATAAATAGCTATGTCAATTATATATGAAAATATAAAGTATTTTACAAACTATTTGATTTTGCCAGTCACTTTCACGATTCAAATTATTTTTGAAATAGATGCGTTTTATATCTATTTTTTTCCTGAAAAAATTAATTATATTATTATATGACTATTTCGATAATGAACATATATTGATAGATATCATTTTCTTAAAGAAATTAGATTAGAGAGAAATAATTGCAGGACAAGCAGTTAGTACACACAAGCAACTATACATTCTTAAGTTAAATATCAGTGAAAGAAGTAATGAAAGAGCTCCATAAAACGCAACTGATGTAAAAATATATATTCTATATATTTGAAAATATATTTGAATATATACGGAGAAGAATAAAATACTTGATGTGCAAAAAAGAAGTAAAAAGAAGAGTAAATCGCGTTTTATTTCCTTTTTTATAGATATGAACTTCATATTGACATAAAGTCATGCGTTTTAGACTGAAAACTTAATATCGTTGTCTTGCAAGATCGCGTTACTTGAAATAAAAATACATGAATTGTTCACATGTTGCTTGATATATACGGTCTGCCCTACCTACGCAAAATCCATGAAGCCTACATTCCGTATCGATTCGTGGACAGTGTCACGGAAAATGCCAGCATACCGATGCCCGAATGCGACGACTTCGATGGCGGAGACGGAATGGAAGGGTACGCCCCCCCGTCCGTACGTGTGGGATGTGCAAACTATGACGGAGAAATTGCAAAGAGAGACAATTGAGCGAATGAACCACAGATATTTAGACTTATATTAGATATTGCTGATTATCGTGCGAGAAAAAAGTTAAGATCTGCCATCGATTAAAAGGGTCAATAATAATCTTCGAGCACAATTTATTAATTCATGATTTTAAAAAATCTATATTTTGGGATGAGCGAGCATAGAATAATCCATTATATTTGCAATCGCAAAATTCAATTCTCTATTAACTTTTTATTTTTTTTTTGCTTTTAATTAAAAAAAAAAATAGGTATAATAAAAATTGAACAAAACTGGATGATATAGAAAATCAGAGAAAAACTGGACGAACGATTATTAGCGCGATCTAGCGTTAGACATCAGTGGAATGGAATAGCCTTGGCGCAACGCAATCGCAATGCCGTCCGGAATCTCCATTTTCCATACTGTTTCATTCACGGCGCGTTCTAATTATTGCCGGAGGTTGGCCCGGTGCGGTTTAAACCGTACTCACGCATGCACGCGCGATGCGCGACGATGAGATAAGGTCGGCGAACGGGCGCAAACGGCAAATTTCACGGCAAAATTTATGACATGTCGCGGCAGTGTAATTATCGTCAGATACGCGGCCGTTAACGCTTTATGAACCACCGAAAGAGGCCAATGCCGTCACCGCGAATATCGGTGGTGGCTGCGCGCGAACGAGAGGCACGATCGGAAACGGAAGCGGGGGAGGGCACCCATCGGCGCGGAGACGTATTGCATTCGCGCCTGCCCGATGGCACCGGCGATATTAATCGCGATAATAAAACGCACCATCGACGTAACAATTGGTGTGATTACGCTGTATCCCGCGTGATCCGGACTCCGCTGTTACCCGCAATTATCCTAGATTCCTAAAAGTGATAACCGCGCGAACTCTCAATCGTTTCAGCTGCAACGATTATTCTCTCTCTCTCTCTCTTACTTTTGGATATTCATTCTCGAGTGCGTCGTGCGTTAAATCATATTACCAGTTTTGAATGTAATATTCGCGAATATTCGCTCTCAGCGATGCGCGAGAGAGACGTATCTCCATCGCGTCAAATTTTCGTTACACGTTCGGCCGATTTATCACGCGAGATTGCGCATTCCGGGAGGACGATAGCATTCCCGGAAACGGATAATGCAAAGATCGAGCTAGACCGGACTTACGTCCGCCGGAACTATTTGAAAACTACTCCGAACTGTCGGCTCAACTGAAAGTATGTGGCGGCGGGGATTGTGCCCGGGGAAACCAGTACATTATTCATGGAGGTAAGCATTACGAATCTCCGTCCGGAATAATGCAAGGACGTCCGCGGCGTGAGCGGTGTTATAAGATTAACGGAAAACTTATTGCGCTCGGTGCAAGAATAAATATATATATATATATATCGTGTCTGCGAGAATTTCACACCGTCACTAAACTCGCTCACCGTCCGCGTACTTTCTCCGCCGACATAATCATTATACGTATGATAGAAACAATGGTTGCGTGACGCGACGCGCGTACAAAACGAGAAGCGCAAAATTATATCATCCGGCAACGTTAAATGAAGAGACATTGTTTTAATTAAAAATAATATAACTGTGTATATATCCATGTTTCTTAGGATGCGGAACTCTCTCTCAAGGGGAAAACATCAAGACGCTATTAAATAGATACACTTCTTTAAAAATCATTCAACTCTCGTGTCTCTATTTGATATCGTTGATTCGCGAAATCTCGTGCTTTCGAAACAAACAAGAAGGGGAGAAAAAAAAAAGAAATAGGAAATGAAGTTGTAGCATTATTAAAATGGGGAAACGGGGGCATTTTCAAACGTAAAGTACACTTGAACAAATATCTTCCGAAGGCGAAACGAGGTAAAGCGATATATCGCCGCGCGATATTACCCTGTATTTGTATTTGCTTTGCCATTTCCCGCGGCACAATGTGTTCTGCTCGGGTGAGCCGTAACGCGAACGTATCGATGCGCAATTTCGCATCTGTCTACCTGCAGTCTACTATCGGAAGTAGCCGTGTAATCTACGATACCTCGGTGTGTACTTCGCAAAATGTAGTCTGGGAAAAAATATCGGCCGCATATACAGCGGCGTTACGACTTTCTGTGGAACTGTCGGCATCGCCGAAATATACATATATTCACTTTGCGAGTATTGTCGCGATCACGCTCGTTACGATATATTACCACGTGCGAATGAGACACGTCGTGTAAAACAACAATCGATGGAATCTCTTGACGTTTACCGTAATGCATTTACCACGCTGACAATCGCTATTATTGAACGTTTAATGTGACGCGAGATAAGGAAAGCATTAATATATTAATACATCAAAATATGTCATAAATATAAACGGCGATATAATTGAGGTAAATTAATTGATAGCGATGCCAATAACGATAGAAATATATTATACATAGTTTATGTAATATAAATCATGAAACCTATAATGATATTAAGTTGTTTGCAAAAACGTTGCTAAAATATCTACTATGCGCAGTTTAAGATATCTTAGCAATTTTATTTCGGAACTTAATCAATAAACATGCGATGCGAGTCAACAGCTCGCTACAATTGTAGTTCTGTGAAAACAAAGTGTGTGTACGCAAACTAGATCTCGACGATCTAGGAGCATTGTAATTATTTACGAAAAATCCTATAAAGGTTTGCGTTTTCGCGTAAACAAAGAGAGAGAAGCATCCGTAGAAGAAAATCACTCAAAATGAAATGTTTTCCTCTGTTGCCGCGGAATTTCCCTTTGACCATAGCGTTTAGATCGACGTTACATAAAAAGACAAAGGGAAGATTTGCGGAAGAAAAGAGAGAGGAAACAAAATAGCGACAAAACAATGCTTGTAACGAAGGAAGTATAAACGGACTAAATAGGGCGAGAGAAGAGAGAGCAAGAAGAACAGACAGGATCTTGAGTGAAAAGCGGACGAAAGAAGCAGAGATAAAGAGAGAAGGAAATCAGTAACCCTTGGATCAGGTAACCTTAGATTGCCCATTTCCAGTTTACTGCTAATTCATTCAAATTGTATTTGTTCCTAAATATACATTCTATTCTCCGGGTTACCTCGTTCCCCTATATATGTATATATATATATATATATATATATATATATATATATATATATATATACACATACATACATACATACATACATACATACACACACACACACACAGAGTGTCTGATTCCATGCAATTTCTTTCATATAAGAAATAGATATTTTTAAACATATATAAATATATTGTATATGAAAATTGTTTTTATATTATAAGTAGAATTTCATGGAATAAGTTTCAAGTAAAAAGCGTTTGGCAAATTTTAAGCAAATCTCTTTTAATGCGATTATAATCCAAGAAAAAATCATACATGTATGAAAATATGCATAAAATATATTTAAAGCTAAATATAGAGACATCTCAATATGCTTTAATATAAAAAAAAATAATTCTCACTTAACTAATTCATGTTTTTTTTAAATATAAATTTATGACTAATTTATATTAATGATGCTAAATTGACGTGATTATATTTAAATTAATATTATCTGAAGATGGCTTTAATTTGTAAAGCCAAACGTGTTCGATATCAATTTTTTGTGTTAAAAATATATTTTCATTTATGCGCACTAATTATAGTACTTTTCTTAGTTTTTTCCTTTCTTCTAAAAAAAGAAAATTGTATAAAAAAAAAAAAAAAAATTAAAAGTAGATTCGCTTGACACTCTCATAAATGAACTGTTCTCTTTTAATAACATAAAGAAATTCCTGAACATTTGAAAGAAATCCCGACATTTCGTGTAATGCAAAAATAATAGTTTTTTTTTGTAAACATAACTTTAAAAATCTAAATAAAAATACTATATAAATAAATAAAATTATATATCTAAACACAATCTTCACATATCAAGTACTTTTACATGAAATTATCATATAATTCTCTCTCATAGAATCATATTTAATATTCTAAAAAATATCAAAGGCTCTCACATGGCAAATGTCCTTGAACTACTTTAATTATTAAATAGTAAAAAAGGTAGCATCTATGTAAATGTTTGCTACGGAAAAGTCGCCTCCTTAAAATGCCACAAAATTCATGAATAAAAGAAAACTAGAAGACTCAGAACACCCTATATGTACGACTTTGTACAAATATGTGCGCTAGAAGAGCGAGGTGTGTGTAGCATATTACGCGAGGATACACGCCTCGTTGTGAAACAAATTGCTGCACTGGAGAAACGAATGTCGAATTTGCTAAGAGAATGAGCACGCGGGGATGGAGAGACGATGGTATAGGGGAAGTTCTGCAAACCGCAAAGAAACTTTGCCGAAATTTCGAAAGTTATGAGTGTCCGTTTTCATCTATCTCATAGAAGGAAGGTTAAATATTCTAAGTTGGCATCGTCTGCAGGATTCCACGTCCCGTATGCTTTGCGCGTCGCGAAAGGTACACATATAAAACGATATTCATCTCGAAAGAATATGAACTATGCAAGCCGAGATATTAAAATACATAAAATTAAAATGTATAAAAAAATATATAAAAAGTAAAATATATGTTTCTTTTTCTTGATTCTTTATATATATATATATATATTTCTTATAATTTTTATTATATATATAATATTAATATTGCGACACAAAATATGAATAACATTACATATTAAGAATCAAAATAAACATTCAATGTCAGATTGTATGTTCTAATTTCAATTAAATGTGTATGTGTGTGTGTGTCTGGATTTATTAAATTAATAATGATATTTATAAAATATAAAGTTGAGTAAATTTGTATGAAAGCGAAACGACAGCTGGTAAAAATATATCAATAAACAGACGTGATAATATTAAAAATTCATTCGGTACAAAAATATTTGCTAAGAAATTTCCAACAAATCGCTTTCCCGTTTACGCTGGTAGGATTTCAGAATACTGAATATGCTGTGCGCACTGTTGATGTTTTAGGAATGTTCAAGTATTGGTTTAATACCGCTTACATTAACGTTACGTTTCATCACAGTAAAACATTAGCGAAGTCTTCACAAAATTAGCAAATTGCTGCCGTCACTCAACGTGTTAAAGCGTACCGCGGACGAATACGAAGCGAAACGGTGAGCAAGGTAATCTCTTGGCAGGGAAATGCTCGTGTCACGAAGACGACATGCTGAATGACGCAAACCTCGAGAGCATTTAGCGCTATGAATATTTCGGGAAGGCGCAGTTGTATTGTGAATGTCAAGAGAGGCTTGCAACAGCAACGAAGGCTCATGGTTCGCTCGTTTGATACACTGTTAGAGCCAAGTGATCGTGTTCGCCGCCTCTTACGAAGCGCAACAGCTGTTTGTCGGTGACACGTGCACATACCGTCGATCAAGGACAACTTGTAAGAAGTCGCACGCCGGTGTGGACAATCTGTAGGACCAGGATGTAAATTAACAATCGATAAACTACATGTGAATTTAATTCTGCTATTAGCGAATAGAAAATTATGTAGCAAGGAAGATAACAAGTATATATTACAACATATGTTATAAATAAAAATGTTAGATTAATGAGTGGAAAGATATACAAGTCTTAGATTCTCTTTTTTCATTTAAATAAACATTAATAATTTTATAAAATTAAAAAAAAAACTCGATATTAGCATCTCTGATATCAGCATCATGTTGCTCCCATAATGCGTAAACACCAATAAATTCAGGTTTATTCGCTTCGTCAATTTTAGCTCACAATTCATCACGGACCGCTCGCCAATGCGCACGCGGTCTAAGATAAGCTTATCGAGACAGGCTTTCGGAGTTACAGGAGTGAGTTTGTGATTGTTGTTTGGAAACGTTAATCCCGGAAAAGAGCCAAGAGAGCTGCCGAGCTTACCGCTTTCTTCGCCGTTCGTCGTCGCTTCGTGATGCGGATGCGGAGTGATATTCTGGATCGACCGCCGCATCTCGTAGGGGAGAATGTCAACAGATAACCAGCAAAAAAAAAATTGAGGGACGTTTCGTTAATTTCCCTATCGAAATGTAGCTTAAAGAGGTAAACTTTTTAGCAGCAGTGAGCAGAATTCGATGAATCGATAAATTGCGCGAAAGCTCGAGATTGACGTATGAAAAATGTAATTTAATCCAATCGGCGGAAATTTGCGGAAACTTTGATGATGAGGGTATTGATAAGAACTCGGTTATCGATAAGTTATGCGAACGAGAAAAAAAAGAGGAAAAATGAAAAACACCCCTTTTAAAATTTTATTCTACATAATTACTGACCTAACAATGTGAAATAATAAAAATAATAAAATGACTATACTTTATTAATTAGTGTACGACGGAAAGTGACAAATAAAATTTTCTAAAAACTTTCTTTCGTGAAAGAAAATAACAATGCGACTTATATTCTTTGTCGATTCTACGATGAAAAAAATCAATTTCAATTTTCTATTTAAAATACCAAAATTGGAATATTCCATTATATTCCTATATATTCGCGTATTTACGCGTTACAAAAATTTCTCTTAAAAAATTCTCTTATAAAATTCAAGCATAATCGGGAAATGGCATCAGCATTCCATCGTTCGCTTTTACTATTTTAATATCATTTTTTTTTCTACTCTTTGCATCTATCTACTGCAGTACAATGCGTACGTTTCATTGCTCGCGGCCTTTGTATTGTACGAGTGATATTTATATTCAATCAACGAGTCTGTTTCGAGTAGATCCATCTAGTCTATTTCTAAAGCGTCTTAACGTCGGCGACGGAGTGGAAACGATCTTGCAGAATAATACACGACGCGTCGGGAAAATACCGGCAATCCTTATAGAGCCGGTTACAAATGAAACCTTCGAAATGGAAAAATCCACGAGATCCGTAGTGCTTTCTGTATCGTCGCTGCAATCGATAGGAAGTCATCGAGATTCCGTTAGCATAACAATGCTCTCTCTCTCTCTCTCTCTCTTTCTCTTCGGGGACAAGTGCCGCCGTTTCCTTACCGCGGGCGGCGTCGAATCAATCAGAGGCACGTTCGATGTTGCTGAAGGCCGCGAAACCGCGTGACAATCGATATTTCATTCCGATCACCGGTTTTTGCGGGGCATCCAGCACTATAAGACGAAGAAGAGGGGGAAGGCTAGATTGCATCGATAGGCGTAACATTATTTCACAATGATAATAAGACTGCAATGACTATTTGGTTCAAAAATAATGCGAGTTGAAAAGTTTTCAACAGTCTAAACATGCTATCAATTTATATATTAATTTTATTATTTCATTTTTATTTGCATCCTAATAAAACTCATAGTGTCCCAAACCTATACATAAAATGTATACCATCTTCAAATATTCATTCATTCAAGATCTAGTGTAAATCTGTTTAACGATTCACTCTGTTTCTTATTATGTAATGGCTTTAAATATATGAATGATGTAAATAAAAAAAGAACATTTACATAAACAAAATTATTTCTACACGCGAGATGCACAATTAGACTCAACATCCATGAAAATAATTTATCAATTTTAGATTTTTATATAAAAGATCTCCCCCCCCCCCTTCCCCCGTTGCATTTTGATTAATTTTCACGAAACTGGATAATTCTTTCCCGGAAATCTTTCTCTGTTGCAAACTTATTCAGCTGCAATGCTGAGTGCATCTGATGATCGAGTGAACCTGAGAGGCATATATGATGTAACCCGGTCTCGTGGCACTCGCGAAGAATCATAAAGACATTTCTCCATCCGCAATAAGAACACGGTCGAGTATCACACGACGAAGACATAAGTTCTTGGAGCAGGGGAAAGTAGCGATGCACGCTGATACAGACGAACCAGAGTTTTGCGGGAGAAAACGAGAGAGAAATAAAGGAAGAAGGGGGCGGGGGAGATCCCTGGACGCGGTGGCGCGGGGTATGTTCCGCGTGCTCTCTTACGGATTTATGGATTTCATTATTGTCGGCTCGCGGTTGGTTACGGCGGCTGACTAGGGCAGCCTCAGACACTTTTGGATAGAGAGGGAGATGAGGGGGTGGGTGAGAGCTAGAAAGGTGTGGGTAGGAAGAGAACGGCGAGAGGAGGCTGACGACGCGGGCGAGAGGAGAACTCTCGGAGGGCTGTCTAAAACTTAAACTTGCCGCCCGTTTGCATTTTATGAGCAAGCAGCAAGTTCCTACGGGCCCGTAGGAATCCCGACGGCGCCCAAACCGAAGCCCATACATTCATCCCCGCCGTACTCGCTCCCCCTCACATTTTCCTACCTACCACCGGTGAGATCGCCGACATACTCCCGCCGCCAGCTACCGGGAACCCGGCAACCCGGTCAGACCGCCCATTACACCCGGGCGTGTAACCCGAATTATTACCTCTCTCTCTCTCTTCGGTTGCACCTTTGCCGTCTGACTATCTCGCGCTGTAATGACACCGACGGCTCTTAAGGGTTTACGGCGAAGGGTTACCTTGGCAGCGCGTCTTTTTCTTTGTCCTTCTCTTTCTCTCTCTCTCTCTTATAATACGCGAGTCCATGCAAAATAACTGACTTTCAGATTTTAGTAAAGTGATATAATGTAAAGTTATTTCATTTACATCTCTATTTCTTCTCTCTCTCTCTCTCTCTCATTTAAAATATATTTACTTCTATTATATATATATATATATAATATTATATATTGTATTATATTACGGTACCAAGACTGATTTAAAATTGTAATCACGAATTTTACGTGGACAAAATGCATCCATTAACTTCTATTGTATGAAAACTTTTCATTTCGCTTTGAGTGTGATTAATGATCTAATATGATCGTTTTAATATCGGGGAAATAATAAAAAATCATGAAATCGTGAAAAATCAAAAAACCGCACTCGCTTTCATTCTTTCAAGTAAGAGATTTAATCTCGGCATTGTTAGATTTGTGACATCTTCCAACACGATTATCTTAACACGGTTGCTAATTAAAGTTTTGATAAATTTCAAAATAGTAACTTTTCAATAAAAAAGAAAGTAAAAAAGAAAATATAATTCAAATAAACGATGTTAACTGGATCGATATGGATCTATTGTGATATTTGAACTGTTGTGTATTAATGTTTTGTTATAGATATAGCTTTGATCGATATCATTATCACTCCAATCAAATTTAATGCCAAATAGCCTAGAAGCAAATAGCTACGCCGCGAATTTTTCCCTCTACGTTATTAACGTCATGCACGTTAATAAACGGAAATCAAACTCAATTTTCGTGAGAGAAATGGAGTAAAAAGGGACCGGGCAGAATTCCATTATACAAATCCAATGAAAGCACACAAAGATCTCTCTTTCCCTCTCTCTCTTGCAAAATCTGAGAAATAATTTATATCCATACACGTGAAACACATCTCGCGCGATCGCGCGAGAAGACCTCTCTCCGCTAGGCCTTAAGCTAAGAGCTAGTAGTCTACTTTGCGCGACAATAATACGCGAGCAAGATTGAGAGCAGGGCATAGGTGCCGGAATACGCGGAGGAGGTAAGCCAGAGTGCACTGTTCAATAATTCAGCATACAATAGCGCCAGCTCCTCTACTGTCTCTTTCTCTCTCTCTCCGTCTCTCGCGACTCGGCGTGACGCGTTCATCTATCGTTCGCGACTGCGTACGTTTTCGCATATCTGAACAACCATGAAAAGAAGCGTATTGCATATCCGGTACAATATATCGGGTGGCCTGCAATGCACGAATTTTAAGGACCATCGAGCTAAATATCATTTATGCCTTGTTAAGAACCTCGCAAAATGTTTCTATTTAAACGAGAGCAAATACGCGTCGTATATAACAACGGATTACAAGAACAAGTATAAGAATGTCTCTTTATGTATACTGTTTATACTGCTTAAACTAATCCGAAACACGATATCACGGATTATTGCGCGCACCAACTTTTGATTTACGAACTCTATAATCTCTAATATAATGCGTGTGTTTAAAGTAATAGCTGGTACATATATATTATATTTCCAATGGGATTAAGTCACATCTCGGGACATAGTTTTTTAAAAAATAATTAAAGAATTTTGATTCAAATTAAAGTCATTAAAATTGGACAGGACTCTTCTTTGATTACATAATTAAAAAAAATTTATATTGATTTTTGTTTAAAAAAAAATATATATAGTTTTTTGATATATACGCGCGTGTGTATCTTTTCATAATTCGAGAGCGCATAAAATGGCATTACATCGCGCATCTATCCGAATACATAAAAAGGATTCGCAAGCTTCGTCATAATACATATCGCAAAGACGCGTATGCATGCGCACACGATTACGCGTGTACAATGTCTCTGAAGTTGAATTCGATAAGCGCGTAACGTATAACGACACGATGTCGGCGACGCTGATGTCGGGAGGCGCGACGTTTTGCATTCGTATCTGTCAAACCGTTAGCCGCGGAACGCCGTCGAGAAGAGAGGCGGTATTCGGTGATATTTTGTCGTCTACGTACTCTACGTCATACCGTCTCGAGCGTGTCACATAAATAACCGGCTGGCCCAACCAAGACGGCCTCCCGCCGATCCGCGGTACTCACGTACCTGAAACAAAGAAGAGGAAATCTAAGAGACTGTGAGACTGTGTCTTTCTCCCTGGGATATAATACGACATCGCTGTCTATAAGTAACGCGGTCAGCCGAGCGTGTTGGAGGATATAGACGAATCGGCGTGCGTAGCGGCGGCGCATGCAATTTATTATCGCAATCCGCGATAATAGTCTAACGCCTGCACGATAGTTGTGAAGTAGGGATCTCGTCCTCAATAAGTTATCCGACTACGCAGATAACACCGGAAAATAACTGCGAGGGAAGGTAATTAATGTATGTTACGAATGGTTATCGATTGTTGAATTCTGTCAATTTCTGTCAACTGCCACAAGCAGAAATTAATTTATTCCATTTACAGCTGCGTTCATTTGTGTCTTAATAACTTTTCCTGGTGTATATATATTTAATATCAAATATTTTATTTTTTTTCCAATAACCATTTATGACATACTTAATGATTTTCCCTCGTAGAATCTAATTTCAAATTCATCGAAACAGAAATGTAAAGAGAAATTTTTTCGAATAATACTAAAATAAACGATGGATTTAATTAAGTCATTTTCCTTTTTGTAATCTCCGATAAGCTTCAAGGAGAAGTTTGAATTATGATCGACGCCAATATTTCGAAAGTGCGCGATTTCGTAATTGCCGTTGAAAAACTTGCCGCGAGAAATGGCGTTTTTTTTTATTCAAATCGCCGACCGAGAACGCTCTTTCTTTCTCTCTCTCTCTCTCTCTCTCTCTCTCTCTCTCTCTCTCTCTCTATCTCGACGCGCCGGTTTTCGAATCGCTTCGACGAGAGCAGCGAGAACTTTAACGGGCAAAATCCATTCGTACTCGTGCCACACATAAATAAGAAAGTTGCGGGAGTTAAAACTCGAAAGAAACGGGTGGGAGCCGCCATCTCCTCCCCCTCCCCGGCAGGATTTATTACCTCGACGCTCGCGAAGAAGGGTGGCGGCGGCGGCAGCGGCGGCGGCGTCGTGTTTTTCCCTCTCGTGCCCTCGTTTTTGTTTATTACCGGCCTGTCATGCGAGAGCTGCCGCGCTCGATTCCGAGTTAAACACGCTGATTTACAGAACCAATAACGCTTGAAAGTGACGAGATTTGAATTTTTCACGATGATGTTTAAATTCGTACCAGAAAGAATTGAAGCTCGACTGCTGTTTGTGCAGAATCGAGAATATACTTGACATAATTTGTTCAGAAATATCATCGTTTCTCTTATTATTTTTCATTATCGCTGCCGTAATAATTTCTCCAACAAGCTTTCATTTCTTTATATTTCTTTTTTTAGGATTATACATGCGACACATATGACACGATACATGCAATAGAAACACAACTTCTCAGAATGAATATTTTATTTTTATTGTGACGTTATCGTTGACGCTGCGGGGATCATGCAAATCGAAACATATGTATATCACAATGTTGACATGAAAATTCCCGATGAAAGTAATAGAAGGCACTGCGACTGCGAAATTCGCGGCTAATTAAAATTCTAAATCCAGATCGCGATTTTATTTCCCCATTTCCATATGGCAATTTATAAATGGTATTGCGCATTCATCTCGATATATATATATATAACGTGCAGCATCGATCGGGCCACATTGGCGTGTCTCGACACGAGACTGAATGCCGCACACACGCGTCGAAACGTCCGCGAGAGGAAAGTATAACGACGACGACGGACGTATCTATCCGGTGCGCGCGCGCGCGCGCGCGATCGATTGCGGCGCACACCGCACATATTATGAAATCGGCAGGTGGGAGAGGATGATATGTACGTTTCCCATTTTAAACTCAAATATTTGGTAATGAATATCGCGGTGTACGCGACGCCGCGATGGACGGCGGTTCGAGACGAACGCGGGAGATGGGCAGAGCGAACTTTAATACTCGTGATTGGAAATCTCCGAGACCTGAATAGCCGTGTTCCCGTTCCTCGTCTCTCCGACGAGATCGTCGGCCCGTACACCACGACTCATGCTTCGCGAGCATGAACACCGGGTATTAGCCGCAGAAAATCCATCGCGGAATTTCGCGAAATAAGTACGAACGTATCCCGCGCTCGTTTCTTTTTCCGGTTCCGCTCTTCTTCTAGATTTTCCTTCCGTTTTTTTTCCTCTCTCTCTCTCTCTCTCTTTTTTTTTCCGGACAGCAATCGAGATACTATCGCGTCACGATATCGATCGTCGCATACACACGAACAAGAGGATCATTCCAGAGTGCCCAGCAGTTTCCGCTTTAATAGAAAGTAACGAGACAAGGAGCGTAAGAATGTTTGTAGATTAAATGTAAATTGACCACCCCTCCTTCCGACCCCCTTTCTCGCCATTGTAACGTTGCACCATTCTCATTTGCTCCGCCGAGGTGCCGCCCACGGTGCGCACGATGGTAAGATTTTAAGTTAATTTTTCAGGAGCACGCGGATAATTCAACGGTGAAAAGTCTCGTTTTATATCGTCCTGGGAAAAAGAAACCTTCATTTCCGTCTTACAACGGTCGCTTAATGAAATCGGCCATGTTCGCGCAGCTTAATTGTTTCGCTACAAAGAACCCGGTCTATTTTAATATGGGTTTCCAACCGTTCGCAAAGGGATGAGTCAAATTATAAAACATTAGTAAAAAATTAAAAACTATGTAGGAGCATTAGCCTAAAAAAATTCACTATTTATTTTTGAAAAAAACTTTGTTTGTATGTATATATCGCAGAATTATCTAGTATAACAAATATCATAACATATTAATATTAATATTGATTTTATAAATTGATATTATAAATGTTTATGTTAATTAATATTAATGTTATATAAATATTAATATTATCGATGATTGAAACAAGCATGTTATACGTTCCTATGTATTATTCCTCCAAATGTAATCGCGATAAGTATCAGGAGATACTTATGCGATAACAAAAGCATTTTTATTCCATTTTACGATATAATTCGCCGCGGGGTGAATAACACGTGAAAAAGTTCACGTCGTGTTGGGAGTGTCACACAAAATGTCGTCGTATTCTATTGATAGCGCACACGCAATCGTAATTAACCGCTTTTTCGCGAGTGAGTGTCATCTAACAATAAATGCTATCAAGGATGAACAAGAGAGAAGCAGGAAGCCTGGTATTGTACAGATCGACATTGTGTGACTACAATTCCGCTGTTGCAACATCGTACCCATGAGTGTGTTAAATTATCTT
Source organism: Cataglyphis hispanica (assembly GCF_021464435.1). Lineage (NCBI taxonomy): Eukaryota > Metazoa > Arthropoda > Insecta > Hymenoptera > Formicidae > Cataglyphis > Cataglyphis hispanica. The sequence goes on along the minus strand of NC_065955.1, from coordinate 7,462,804 downwards.
TTATTTTAATCTCAAGATAATGAATTTTTGAACAACGATTATAGATAGCAGATGCAGCGGTAAAATACATTGTATTTCTTATCTTATATAAAATGTTTAATGCCTGCATTTAGGTGTAATGTATTTTTATTTAATTATTGTCGAATATATTAAAATAAAATTGAGCGTTTTTAAATTAATAAAAATATTATAAATATATAAGATTTTATATTTAGATTATAACCTCGAAGTTGAGGATTAAAACAAATTAGTATATAAATATTTAATATTAAAATATAACTACTCGTTTCTTTCTTATTCGCGCAAAAATAGAAATAGAAGCAAAAATATAAAAGCGCTAATTTTATATCTTTATTATAGAATCATACGTCGTTTTTAATGTACATATATATCAGAATCAAAAGCTCTATTTTTTTTTTTATACAATAACCCACAAAGAAGACAGAAATAGTATAATTTAAGAAAACTGTCAACTTTCAATAATCAATATCGCTGAGCTTATATATCAATTCATATATTAATCAATATTGCGATAAAAAATTTTAAATAAAAAGCCAGATATATACGGACTTTTTATTCTGACATTTACCATCTGATTTTTAATATTCGTTCGTAATATCATTTATTAGTATACCATTCAAAACATTAAATGTCACATACTACCGCCTTTCAAAGCCTAATAGATCAAACTGAGGTTCGAAATAAAGTAAATCGTATAGTCATAACATAGACAATAGAAGACAAAAGAAGTGTACGAATGTGTCGAATCATTTACCGAAGCGATCCAAAGCAACAACGCCCATCTCGTCGGCGCGACGTATTCTCTCGTCGAACAATCAAGTCTCAAAGCGAAGGGTCCCAACCTTCGACTTCAATTCTGCTCTCTTAATTCCTTCCCAATCGCGCACGATCAAACGATCGCTGTACGCACGAAGAAGCCGGGTTCAAGTCGCGCTTGGACGATTCGGATACTTCGGACGATTCGAAACGTGCCGCGCATATTTGGCCGCCAAGACGTGTGTCGTACTGAAAATACGACTTTGACTGCCCTCGAAGAACTCGTCGCCTTTCATTCGATAAAACACTTATATCTCCGATCTTGCATTATCCGTGACCGATCACTTTAAGATTTTTTAACGGTCGCCCAAAAAATCCGCCCAATAATATTCATACAATCGATTTGTATCAAGAGAAAATAATAAATAACATCAATTTTTTTATTATCAAAATAAGTATGCAAGTGCAAATTTTTTTTATAAATATCTATTTTATGTCACTTTTAATATTTTTAAGATTCTACAAAATTTTTATTCAAATATCTGCAAATTTATGTTAAAATTTAGATAATTTTCAGCACAATCTTTCGATATCTGTTCAAAACAGAATATCATTGAACATATTGAATAGACCAAGGCCGAATTCACACACGCTTTTCATTTCGTTAATTAGTGGCTTATCCAATCGATATCGGGAGCGCAGCGCGAAAAGGCTGTATTGCATCCGATTCCGATGTGCTCTCGGTAATTTTTCCATATTTTTCATTCATGGCTGCTGAGAGCGTGCCATGCATCGATAGATCGCCGTGGCACAAAGTCGATAAAGATCACGATCCAAACAAAACGGTGCAGCGACGCGCGCGTCTGTTTACTTCTTTTTTTTTTATTTCTTTCACGTAGTTTACGATAGAACGAGCAGCGAACAAATGGCCGAGTACGATTCTCGGACAAAATTGGCAAGCGAATACTTTGCAACGAATGCAGATTTCGCGAACCATTCGTCAATCGAGCCGTTGGACCTGCCGTGAGATCCTGGCCGCAGGAGAGACACTTTAATCGACAATCATTTACTATCCGGCGGTCCAGCGATGCCTCCATCCCGCTTCGTTTATTCTCCTCTCTTCGTCCTCTCGGGCATCCGCGCACGGATATCCCTCGAATTCTGTTTCTCTTTTTCTTCATTCATTCGCTCTTGCCGCTCTTTTGACATATAAAGGGCGCCGCGATTAAAACATCATCTGCTGATATTCTCACTCTCCCGTCTCCCACCAAACTCAAATTCGATACACGCTCTATATGAAGAAACATCCTTTTCACGGGACGTAATGCGTCGCGCAATAATTTGCCCAGAGATAGAAAAAAGCGGACGCGCGCGAGAAGATTAATCGATAGCGGCGAATGGCGGCGAGGATGAGGATTAACATTCATCTCGCGAACTTAACTCTTTAATCGCTCAGAATGTCAAGTGGCGCAGAGTCGTTAAGTCTGCTAATAACAGCCATGCATTATCTCACGCGATAATCCTTCAGTCTTAAAACACTTGTAAAACACAGGATGTCTAATCGCGATCCTTCTTTCCTGGATTCTTGATGAAGATACATACTGAATTCACCGATACAGGACACAGACACCCTTCGCCTATAGTTTCGCGTTTCGACGTGCACTTTCGCAAAGGACGGTGTACTCGAAGGATAAAGTTAATTCGCGCGCGAGGATAGAGGCTAGAGGTTGTTGGAGACGCACGTTTCGATTTGCGATCAGTTCGTTACTCCGGAACAGACGGATATAGTAACTGCAACCGAGAGCGATCGAGGGGAAAGAGGGGTATCGGGGACAATGAGCCATCCGCGTAATTTTGTTTGCTCTCGTCGACCCTTTGTTCGCACCCGCGCCGCGTCTCGTTTTTCGTTACATCGATTTCGGGATCGATTCGATACTGGCAGCGAAGAATAGACATATAGCACGATCTATTTTGAAGCTCGCGCCGAAGAGTTGCGAAGAAAATACGAGGTGATTTAATTCGATACCGACGAGCGCGCGTAACACTGACTCAAAAAAAAATTGTGTCGTCAGAGAATAGTTCGTTATCCGGCGAATGATCGCCGCGCCGAGGTGAGAAGAACGTTCGACGAGTCGTTGATGTGACTTTTTGTTTGCCCGCCCCCCCTCCATCTATCATCTGCTTTATATGGCTCTATCGATGGGGAGAATCGGGACACGGCTGATCTCGATAAAGAGAAGAACGAATTGGGACACGGTGATAGGCAAAAATGCTCGCTGCGTGTTGCGTAAACTGCCAATCGTTAATATATGTAGGTAGATACGATATTGTTCATAGACATGGCAATATCCTGTACCATAAATTGATTTTATATTCATAATTTTTTTAGATAAAGTTTGAATAAAAATTCACAAATTTTCCTTTAGTAAAATTAGAATTTGACAGAGAACATTTAATTTTTAATCTTCGAAGATGTGATAAAGTTTTTTTATACAATATGATTTTTCATTTTTAAAGCCTCCTTTTCCAAGAATTTTTCATGCCAATATATATTTGTATAAACTTTAATTTTTTCTCTCTCTCTCTCTCTCATTTGTATTAGGGGTTTTCTTATAATAATCTCTTCTATTTTTTTCATCTTTCAATGTATTCTTTTTATCTCTCAATGTTAATAAACTTACGAACAATATATATATATATATATATATATATATATATATATATATATAATATAAAATTGCATCGGAGAAGAATATGAACGCGCGAAAAAATTAATCTCGCGATAAGCTCACGGTACGATGGGCCGCCTCGGGTAAAATTTCGGAGAGGACATTTTGACGTAATCGGTTCGTCCACTCGCCGGACGGTCTCTACATGGTCCGTTCGTTCCGATTTACGATTGATACCCGTGTCGATCAACGCGCGCAAAGCAATACTCAGCCAGGCGTCTCTTTCCCACGCGCGCGCGCGAATCGTGGACGGCGGAGAGCGAGTTAATTTGTTCACAGTAATAGTACATATTCGGTACGTATACCGGGCAAATGAACTCCATACCGCGACGCTACGCCGAAAGATAAATGTGCCGACGGGGAGAAGCTTGTCATTCGATAACAAATGTCAGTTGCGGAGCCGCGCACACCGCCACCGTTTCTATATTTATCGCAACGAATGGTTGCAGGTGCGCGTCATTTTTTTTTCCGCCTACCCTGGCCATTTTTTAAAATATAGTACTGTAAAATCGGAAATGCCACACACGCATTATCCTCGATACGTCTGGGATTTACATGAGAGAACTTAATAAGAGATCAAAAATGATACGAATAATGTGAAGAGAGATAAAAGTTAATAGTTTTGCATTCTTTAAACGTTTACGAATCGATTAAATCAAGCGAACGGAAGGAGTCGATGGTGAAAAGGAAGAAAATAACAAGCGGATAATTAGATAACGCGATCGTAGGAGCGAGGAAATCCGATACGCGCGGCGCGTCCTTCGTCGGCGTTTTTCGCGCCGTCGATCAGCCTCCGAGAGTGAAACTCATCGCGAAGGAGCCGCACGGATAATAACGTCCTCCCGGGAGAGCAACCAGTAATAACCGAGTGGTGGCTGGAGATTGGGGGTTGGTTCGAGGGGTCGAATTAGAGGAAACGGAGGGAGAAGGCTGGCTGCTGCTTCGCGCGCGAAGGAGTCTCCAAGTGGAAAGCCGAGTCTTCCGAGATGGCCCGTCCCATCTCTTTACCCCTTTCCAGCGGCCGCAAAAGAGAAAGGAAGGAAGGAAGGAAGGAAGGGAGAGAGAAGCAAGGAATAACATTCATTATTCTCCGGAGCTTTCGGTAATTCGTGATCGGGGGCTGCAGAGAGAATCCCCCGTTCTTAGACCTCCGCCCTAAATTACCGAACGGCGTTACATACAGGGACTTAAGGGGTCTGCGTTTTTTCTCTAATGTAATTTTAACGACTTAAATTTCGAGTGGATGTGAGAGAAATAGGTTCGCCGTGATCTGAGAAAAGAAATTGAGAGGAGAGGGAGAGGGATGGAGAGAGAGAGAGAGAGAGAGAGAAGGAAAGCCTATGGAAAGCCGGAAAATCGAGAAGCGAAGAGAAAGAGCTTTATCCGAGAAACTTGGGCGCCATTGCCCAAAGGGCTCCGCGTGCTGATAGAACGAATAAGTTCCGTACCTCGCGGCGCGGCAACCGCATATTGCCCCTGAAAACTACCACTCTACTGGCACGTTTTTAATAACGCCCTTACGTGACCCTGCCTTTCGCGCTCTTATCGCTTCGACCTCACCCCTTCTCGTATATTCCGCCCTATCAATTTCATCCTGCGCTTTACATATTTCTTTGTCTATTCGATGAAATTTCGCCCGTGACCACTTTATTGAACAATCGAATATCATGTATGTACAATAATGATTCTTCACGTCGACAAATATGTGTGTATGGCTTATATATTTTACGCAATATATTTATAAAAAAAAATAATAAAATTGTATTATTCCAGAAAAATATGTATATTACAGTATATCTAATAAAATCTAAATTAGATAAAAAAAAAAAAGCTCGAACTTTTGAAACCTCAGACCATATTAGATATTCTTTTTATCTACACGACAGAAAGATAACAATGTTTTAAACAACTATAAAAAGAAATTTTTTAGATTTTTTAATAAAATCAAATTCGATCTCACCGCGTATCCATTGTTTCTATAAAACACAAGTTTCCTGGAATACATCATGCACTTTGTATATGTTTTGCAAACGCGCTTTGCTCGTTTAAAGCGTGCGCATTCTCGTGTGCTCGCTTCGCTGAATCATCCGTTCCAATCGCGCGTTCGGTTATATTGCGGTCGCGGTTTAACCGCGTTATTTTCGTTCGTCCGGAACGAGATATCTAACCCCGGATGGCGTAAAATCGTCGGCATAAAAATTCAACGACTACGTAACGCGCGGCGCGGCCAAATCCGCGCCGGAAGATACGAAACGGTTACGATTAGATTACCGTAACTTGGCCCGTGTTATCGCGGCGGCGTATCGCGAAAATTCGGCGGCGGTCGCGAAGAAACGCGGAGAAACAGACCTAATTCGCGAGTAACGTACTAACACGCGCCGCATAAAATCGCGCTCCCGTAATAACATGCGAGGCAAAGTGTATATATATCGGTGCGGCAGCCAAGCGGGGTTTATGTATTCGTACACACAAAGCTTATCCCGCTCTCGAGTGTTTTTTCCCCTATGTAACTCCTCCCTCCATCCCCCCCCCTCCCAACGCTCCGCATTTTTAATTAAAAATCTGAAAAAGCACGCATGACAAAACGACGCGGTCAAAAAATAAGCGGATATCAAAAAAAAAAGGGTTCGCGCGTTTCCTTTTTGATGCCGAGCACGCAATATCATATTGCAAAACGCTGCGGGCCATTGCGCCTCGCTATTGTCCCGTTTATCCGTGAATTTTCGCTGGACCAAACGTTTGTGCTAGTCACGAAGGAGTGCGAAAGAGAAGAGAGCGATATTCTTCGATATTTTAAAGATTCGCGACACACGTGTGCGAAACGTAGAACAGTAACGTTCCGATAACGTTTTGAAGTTAATGAATTCAGAGTTCTCCTTATTTTGTTTGTTTATTATGTTTTGAAAATAAAACTTTCTCTTTTAAAACTTCTCCATAATGCTACCTATTATTAAATTTTCGACTAATATTAGAAATTTGCAGCAACCAGTTATGCGTGTAACAGCTCTTGAATAGAATATTAATTATAAAATAATTAATAATAATATAGAGAGAGAGATTATGCTTAAAAACGAGGATTTAAAGTTTTTGTACCATATTTTGTAAAAATTAGTTATAAAAATAACATAGCTATTTATTTCTTAGTTGATAGCTCTTAGCCAATAGCGGTATAATCATTGCTTATCTTTATAGCTCACAAGTTATAAGTTCTGTGATCTTGAAAGAAGCACAGATACTAGTAAGTTTTATTGCATATTAACATATTATCTAACGGATAATATATTTATGTTATCTGTTATGACCTCCGTTTCTAAGATGATTCAATTCGCTTAAAGATCCTAATTACTAAGAGTAATATTGTGTCGTAATAAAAGCGCTGTCAATTATAGAATTACAATTTCTTAATCATAAGCAGTTTCCAATACCATAAACTTCAAAATATGTTAAAAACTATTTAAAATTAAAATATGTTTAAAAAATACATTTAAAATTTTGTTTTTTTTCTTTTTCTTTCAAAATTTCACGCTTAATGAATGAACATTTACAGTAAAAGCAACGCTATAACAAAATGACAACCTTATACCCTTCGAATTTTCAGTCTTTTTAATGCGCGAAAAATTCACACGAAATATCTTTTTAATAGTTCGACCGTCGTATATTCGGGCCGCGATAGCTCATCCATGTTTGTGTGGGTATATGTGACACCTAACTCTTCCCCCCTCGATTTCCACTCGAATATTCCTCTCCCCCCTCCCCTCTTCTATCCCCCGTTTTTCCCTCCTTACGACACTATCTCCACGAAACTCCCGTAAAAGACCCATTCGTTTGACTTACGTTGCAGCTCGTTTGTTATTACTGCTCTCGTTACAGAGTCAATTCTGGCACTCGTATTCGTGTAGGAATCTTTATGATCATGCCGGTGAAATACACGACCGTTGAGAAGGGCAGAACGGGATCGAAGAGAGAGATTGACAGAGAGTCTTAGATGTGGAAGAGGATAGTAGTAGCGCTGTCCAGCCACCCGTTAAGGCTTCCATTCGAAGACACATTCGAGCGGATATATATTTATTATGTGTACCGGGTCATACCCGGGACCCTTACGTAATAGTCTCGTTTGCACCTACGTGGAAAATTAGCTTTGCCCTGGCCGACCTCGGCCTTTACGATTTCCGACAGATTTTTATGCCACGGACGAACATGGCTGTCGCTTTAAGAAGCACGAAGCAAAACGTGTAAGGCGGAGTTATTACCCGTCGTAATGTGACAAACGACAATGTGACTTAATAGCGTGATTAATACGATGTGAAATATGTATAAAAGAGTATAACATAATGTAGTAATACTAGCAAGCGCTACTATCAACGTGAGGCGCAGAAACTTTAGAATTCTCAATTTCTCCGCGTTAATCACTGAAGATATCAGTGTGCTAAGGAAAACGAAAAGGATTTTAAATAAATGGTCCAACAAGTACACGGGATTAAAGGTCTTTCGCATCGCTGTAAAAAAAAATAAATAAATCTTAAAAACGGATTCTCTCCGAGACGGTGAAGTGAAATCACCTGAGCACGTCTCCGGGAAAGAAGCCTTCGCTCTGGGAACGAAGAGCGGAGATATTTCCTGTATGACATAATATCCATTACGGTCCGTACAATGAAGCGAATATGACACGCTTAATATACCGGGAATGACCGCGTTACAATTACCATTGTACGCTAGAAAGTAATTAGTTCATTGTACCAATAAATCGTTTGCCTCGCCGCCGACATATGTCCTACATAGAAATAATTAATGTGTCCTACATAGAAATAATTAATGAGCGCAACAGACTGAACCCACCACCACATATGTGTCATTGGAATTTATATTATTTCATTGACGACATTTTATATAAATTACTGGCACAAATGGAAATCGAAAATGACACACGTAAGTCAATGAAACAAAAATCTGATTATTACAGCAAATTTCTTCATTAGGAACATATAGTCAGATAATGAATTTACTACAATGCAAACACATACATACGATGTTTCGGTAATGTAAAATTAATAATGTAAAATTCAATTCAACTTTATTAATTAATTAAAATGCATGTTGTTTTTTATATAACGTTTTTAAAATTTAACTTTCATAAATTACTTAAAAAGTAACATCAAATTACCTTTTTATATAATTATTAAACTTTCAGTTTTTTTAATATAATTTTTAGCTTTCTAATGGTTGGTAGATATAATGAGAAGCATAAAAAAATTTAAATTTATGAGCAATTAGTAGTTTAAAAATTTATCAAGCTCAACGAAGAGGCCAGAAATTACTACGCGAGCATCACTGCTCGAGAAATTACAACTCCCAAGCGAGATTTTTAATGGACTTCACCGGCGACTGATCTCTCATCCTAATCCGCGACGACAAAGTCGCGAAACAGTCGACACAAACGTTCCCGGGAAAACTCTGGAAGATTTCAGACGATAGAAAGCAAAGAAACGAAAGAGAAAGGGTGAAAGGGAAGGAGCAAGAACGGCAGGGTTGAGCGGGGTGAAGGAAAAAGTCGAGGACCGAGAACGACACATTGACGAGACTCGAGAAGATAGTTTTCCTTTGTCGTGACTCTCGCCACACACTCTAGAGAGAACCCTCGCGGCCGGAAATAAATTACCACTCGAAATCTCCGAAAGCCTTTTTACCTCAGTCTCGCGCGGGCTCCCAAGATCGAGTAGAGTCGCAACGAACAATTTTATTGTATTTTTAAGCTGGATATGCCGGAAGAGGGAACAGAGCGCGGAACACCGTCAAGCGACTAAGGATTCGAGTGTGCGCTGACGATATAAACTCATGTCGAAGGGAACGTACGAAGAAAAGGCGTTGCTAATACGATCGTTGCGGTCGCGGCCGATGACGCGTTCTAGAGAAAACAAGCGAAAAATAGCGCAAGAATGACGCGGATTGCAAGAGCAGACAGTCGAAGCCATCGTTAGCTCTTTAAGGAGCGGTAGTAACCTCTCGAAAAGATAATAATGTCTCTTCTCCCCCTCAAAAAAAAGTAAAAATTTCTTCTACAATTCTTTCTGCTTTCGGCTTTTCTTATCATTCTCTTTTTATTTCTAATAAAATTTTTATCGCGATCATGATAAATAAAAAGACAGGAATAATTTTTTAAACATACTCATGTATCCGATATTAGAGTATTTTTATTTTTCTCTTATCAACTTTTTGTTTTATTTTCTCGCGCATCAACATTATTTTCGCGTTCTCAATTTTTATACTAAAATGACAACAAACTTTCATAGCAAACTTTGAAATAAATAACTTGACATCTATAGCAAGTCACATTTCTATCGTTTTCAACTTTGTATTGTCTTACGGGGCAAATCAACTTGCATCAGAAAGATTTTTAATGTTTCGAGTTTTTTTTATCAAACTTTATATTTGTATATATCACAAAAGTGCAAAAGGTAGAAAGACGGATTCCCGTAAACCGCATTCTCGCTGGACACGGCGCACGTTATATAAACGTAGCTCGTGGACGAAACAGCGAACCTAATACAATTGCGACAAACCGGGGTGCGGTCGATGGCAAGCGGATAGAAAGAACGGATGAAGGAAAGCTACTGGAAGCGAGTTGGCGGAATGGAAGAGGGGAGGAGGCCAGAAAAAAGGAAGGAGTAAAATTGCACGTCGTGCGGCGCAGGAAAGGGAGATCCAGCCGCGTTTCCATTACTTCATTTTCGAGGCTGAAAGCCGCAGGACAATGGGGCGCCCTCGAAAGGTTGACACGACTGAGAGCCACGGGATGTCCCGATCGTACCGAATACCGACGGTGTAAAAAGGAGACGAGCCTCGATCGATGGACGAATATGCGCGACGCTCCTGCGAAAATTACTCGACCCGCCAGTAATTCCGATCGATCGATTATCATTAATCCGCTCGGTCTCGAATTATCTCCCCTCCGGCACTTGAATACAACTACGAGGATGAAATCCGTTTAAACTATTAGTCGATGAATAGAAGGCGGGAGAATGTAGGAAGCATCGCTGAAAACGTTTGGTAAAGCTAAAGCACAATTCACGCTGTTTTTGATTCTCCTTTTTTTAATTAATGCTTGTAATTTTATAAAGTTGAATAAAAGTGAAATTAAAACACTTTATCAAGCAGAGTAACATGTTCAATTTTGTTATGACGGATGCACAGCTCATTCGTATCTTCCTTCATTCATTACTTTAATTTCCTTGTGGGAATTTTTCTGATTTTTTATACATTCATACATTCCATAATGAAATAAAATACATTCAACGGAAATTTTCTCCAATTACCTCACATTTTTTTCTTATTAGTACAAATCTCGGAATAAAATTCATTAAAAGCAAGAGCTACCTGTAGATTCTATTGTTCACCGAGTTTTCACGCAACTTGTTTACAAAAGAGTTTGAAATTTGCCAGTAAACAATACAAAAAATAGAAATATATTAAATATACACAATATATACAATCCACACACAATGCAACAAATTACCACATGCATTTTTCACTGTGCTCGAGCGTAATGGAGAAATCGAAAAATCGTTTACCACTGTAACGAGAATGTTTTCCGCGCGACATGCGTCATTACGGCCTTTATCATGCATTTATTTCGCGGCACAAACTCGTTCGTGCTCTAGAATTACCATGTCATGGCTACACGGCAATTGCGTGCAATAGTATCTTCGCATTCGATTGTAGTTAACTCGCCAAGTGTTTATCTCACACGTAATTGCAGAAACGCGAGAGCTAAAGTTGACCGGGATAATAGGCGCGTATAATAATGAATAAATGCTTCATTGCTTCGTAATTAGTGTTGCTGACGACGTATGGCTGTTGTTGGATCGATCAATTTAGCAGATCGATTAATGGCCCCGATAGCACGTTTAATTGCAAATCGGTAAACACTTATTGCGCTATTATATAAATTGGCTCTTCTCTATTTACACTGTATTGATAAAATCAGGAAAATCTTTCTTTAACTCGATAAGAAAAGCACGAAGTTTAAAAGACCATCTGTCATACCTCGAGTGTTCGATATGTTGCTGGAATATCATTGCAAGATATTTAATGTTTATTTTCTTCCGACATTTCTTTTAAACATCAGTATCGCTGATATCACGCACGTAACTTGACACACAAATAAAACGTAATATAACTCCAACACGCGAAATGATCGGCAATAAAAATGCATCGGAATGTCATCGCTAATATTAGCTGTCATCCGACGCGATTTTTATTTTACTTACGGACTTTGGGGAAAATCGAGTTCCGCGATCCTTAAGAGATTCGGCAATGCCCCGGCGTAAAAGGACGAAGCCATCCTTGCACCGGGAATAGTATATCATCCCGGAAGTGAAAAATGTTCCGCTTCTATCCAATTCTCTCCCTACTTCGCAGCTCGCGCGATAAGAGAGTATTACCCGATGATATATCGCGGCGCGTGTTTACGAGGATATTAAAATTGTTTAATAAAGGCGAATAACGTATGGACGACAATTAATCGTATATCAACAAATAATAGCAGCAACGCTGAACGCATCGTGAATCTGGATGCATAATTTTGTTTATTTAGCGTCACGCGAATGTACGGCACGATATTATGCGTTATTCGTTAGATGGTAACGCTGCAATATATATCACAGTAGAAAACTTTGCCTTGAAATTTGAATCTTTTAGCAAAAACGGCATAAATTATTCTTGATATCGTAAGTACAAAAACAACAGACATTAAGTGCTGCGCGCTCATATATTCGTTATAATTTGCTAAAATATTCATAACACTGAGTAATCTCGCGCTTTTAGCACATTCACGCTTGATTTATTTCAGAATTTAAAATTGTAGAATCTGCAGCGCAAGCAGACTTCTTAAAACTACATACATACGTTTTGATATTTTAATTAATTTAATTCACACTTCCTACCAAGTGGTTGGATGAATTTTTATATTTATTGATAAACTGTCAGGCGAAAAAAGTAATTTTAATCAAATTTAAAAAAGGATTTTATCTCTTTCTGTCAATTACGTTTTTTGGAAATGTTTCACTGACACGTATTTACAATAAAAATTTGATTCTCTTACGTATATATATATATATATATATATATATATATATATATATATATAGTCACACTCAGCAGAAAAGCTCTATATTTTGTATACAAAAATTTGTGAATGTTTGACGTGGAGAACTTTTCTTTCTCTCTCGCAGAATACCTAATTTTGTCTCCACTGGCGGAAACGATTGATGCAACGATGCGCCCTCAAAGAGAAAATTATGGGAGAGATATACTAGAATGTCGGTACCAGCGAAACCACTATCCTGCAGAATTTTCGAACTGGATAAATTACGATACAATCACCGTAACCATGTATTGGCCGCACGTACCGCCACAAAAAAAACGCCCGATGCCATTCCGTCGTTATTTAATTCAGCTCAATGGCGCTAGGATATCTTGAAAACTGGGATATCTTAGTTCTGGAAAACACACCTGGAGATATTTACGCAGAAAGAGGAGAAGAAGGTAGAGCAAATAAGCCATTTATCACTCGATTTCGCATTAATTTTGCCACAAATGCGTATTATGCCATTTCAAAAATAAAGAAAAGCGAGAAAGAATTTGCGAAGATTTATTCTTGATCGAAATCTGATATTCAAACGCATTATAAACTTATATGTGTAAGATTCGAGCGTGAAATTTTAATCTCATTCCAGCGAATAAGATTACTGATGCAAATAAAGTTCGCAAATCTTATCTTCTATTTCAGCTCGATAAAATTATCCTTTTTTTACGAGAATTATAAACGGCGTTTGATAGCGATACTGGTTCTACCTTAGCCGAAGCCTTCCATCGAATTATCATATATCGCGTGTATAATCCAGTTAATCTTTATTCAATCTAGTGAAACGTTTTTGGTATCTCGAGAATTCTCAGAGGCGATGGGATCGTCGGAATATCGCGATAATTGGATATCAGAAATGTCGAGAGAGAGAGAGAGAGAGAGAGAGAGTGAGACAAAGATATCGATCTCGTCATTATTTCATATCGCTCGATAGTATTCGAACTTTAATAGCATCCGCAATGCGCGAAGTGTTTTCCTGCGGAAAGAAGAACCGCATCTTTGCATAACTTCGATTTCGCTCGATCATGATTTCGCGTTAGAACGCACGCAGAACTTTTCCATCGCTTTTGCTCCGCTTCGCGAAATTGCTTGCCGCAAATCGTTCGCGCGATTTTTCGCGGAATATTAATTTCCCGGGATATTTCGCCGGCGGAATGTTTCAAGTTGCTGCGGAGATAACCCCGAAAGCGAACGGAGCAAAAGACTCCGGTTGCGAGATAGGTAGCAGAATGCGCCTAGAGCGGAGGCAAGACCGGAGGTTGGGCAGCACGGGAAAAAAGGGTGAGAGCCCTGAACTATGTAGTCTTTAAATGTTGGAAAAGCGCGCAACTGTTTTAAAAAGAGGGAAAAAGTTTTATTCCCCCGGCGCCTTAAACTCTCGCCGCAAAAGTTCACCTGCACCTGGACCCTTTACAAGGAAACTTTCTTATTGAAAACTATTTGTTTGCTTTGGCCGATCCACGACATGCCGCAGTCGTGAACGAGAAATGATGCGATCTAACGATCCTCGGGATAATGAGCGCCATACGTCGCCGCGAAGCGATTTTTACTAGAAATTATTTTCTGTGTAAGAGAGAGAAAGAGAGAATATACTGACTCTCCGTTTATCAAAATTAAATAATAAAAGTAATATCGTAGAAAATAATATTATAAAATGTTAATTGTAGCTAATTTCTATTTTTCACGCGGACATTTCGCGATGGCAAGCGCATGACTTATGTTTATCTCGGTCTATGTTTAAACTAATGAGGATGAGTTGAGAAGCGCGTTATTTTATAATAATGTGGCACAAATAACGAAGTTAATTTTGCATGCCGAGTCATTAAAACCCGGCAAACAGTCGAGCGCACTTCAAAAGCGGACGGTAGTGCGTAATTGGGAAAAATTATAAAACAAAGCAGCAACCACTTTGGCAGAGCAGTAACAATCTCCTGCATACCGTACTTGTGGGTCGGAAAACGGAACGTGCCTCGGCGAAAAATTACTCGGAACATTTATTCAACGACGAAAGTCTCTTCTTTGCTAATGTCGACTCAGCATCAGCATCATCGTCAAATATGTAAGCTTTTACAAAATTTAATACGGTGATAATGCATCGATAAATTTTATAACTATAATTTTTTTAATAATCAAATCATGTAACATTATTTATATAAAACTAAACACACGCACGCATTGTATACTCGATAATGGAGAATAAAATTAAAATCTTTATCTAACAAAAAAAATAGAAAAATATAGCCTTTTCTATAAAAAAAATAATTCAGTAAAAAATAAGTTCTTTATTGTATATGATATGTACTATTAACTTTGTATAGGTATATAAAAATATTATGTTGCAATATACAACTGTATATGATCGTGTTGCAATGTACGAAGCTTTATTATATAATGAAACATTATATTAAAGGATATTTAAACGCGAACGGAGAAAATTCTTGCTGGATTATGAAATGTTACGCGTTTGCGTACGATGGCGATCAAACGGCAGTGAATTTACGGTCGACGTCATCTAGTGCCTAGCGATATTCATTTCGCCCTGGGGACACCGATAAAATATAAAATACACGAAAAGCGAGGATCAATGTAGATAATGGAATGCCAAGCGGTGCGCGTTAAGCACGGACACAAATTGGCGCGCCGCACGCGCAACAGGGCTTTTCGGCCGTAAAATATTGTATGTCATAAATATCTCGAACTCAGATTAATGTAATCACCAAAATACCAGTCGACCCGCGCGGCGCAGCACCGACGACTACACGGGATGTTCCAGATTTACGCGACCATAACTTCTCTTCGATGCGCGTCTGGCGTCCAACTTTTTCTTAGCGAAAGATTTTCACAAGATGCCTCAAGTCGCATTTTGCGCGTCGCAACTTTTTAATCCGCATTAAAAATGTCGTGATGATTAAGTTTCGGGGAAAAAAAAAAAAATTACACGCGTTATATTGGAAAACATCCATACGTACGAAATTCGATGTATATATTAACAACTCTTACTCTGAAAGATTAATATATTTATTGCAATGTTCACGACGCATACTTTTCTCGCTAATGACTCGCTTATGATTTCTCATGATTATTAGAAATTTTCTATTGTTTCACAATGTTTGTGGATCATAGTCCACTCTCATTATTAATAGTTAAATTTGATTTTGGGATACAACGAATTCATGGCATATAATAACATAATGTATCACAATAGATCATGCAATGCGTTTCACATACAATGTTGGTGCTTAACAAAATCATATACATATATTATGAATATTTAATATACATATTCTGTTTATTATTATCATTATTATCTTGGATGAAAACAATAATTCTATAATGTGTCTCCATAATTGAGAGAATCTTATGCAAATCAAATTAACGACTGTATACCATGTGTGTGTTTTGCGATAAAATAAAAAAAGAATTTAAATTTGTTTCTGTCTTTCTTATTTATAGCAACGTTTATGTAGCGACTAGCGGCGGCGCGTCGGTATTACGCGGATATAGTTAAATAGAACAGGCGTATACGATCCATTATATACCACGGTGTGCTTAAACTGTCGTTAACGACTTTCCTGCCCGCCCCGCACCGCGCGAGTTACGCAAAATACTCCGGCCTTGTAAGCCCGGAGAGCTTGTAAACTTGTAAGCAAACTGTTTGATCTATTTTTTTTTTTTTAATACCTGGTTATGTCGACCATCCGACACTATCGTGATTTGGCTATTACGAGAGCTTTCTTGTTAATTACGACCGCGATCTGTTGTACGCCACCCGAGCACCGCATCGTTACTTTCTCTTTCGGTGACTTTATTCGCTTACCTGAAACAAAGAGAAAAAAATCCATTATATCAATGTACAAGATACTTAATAAAATTTTATCGAAGAATTAAGGGAAAAGTGAATTTCCTAAAATCATAAATGATCGATTATCTTGGAAAGATAATATGTCAAATTTCACAGAAGATAAAACACATCTCTTAATAAACTATCATCATAGTTTCTAAAATTTTAAATTACTTGACTGACACAAATAAACTTCGTCCAAAAATATTGGAAGCTAAAATTTATTATAATTTCACGCACATACAGGTATATTTTGAGCCGTTTAATAATAAAAAAAAAATCTGCGATTACTTTTTGTTCTTCATTATAATCGTCAACTGCGAAAAGCTATGTAATAATGAGCTAAGTTTCTCCTAACACCTAGCTTCTTTGATACGCTATTAACAGCATATAATGGCATGTTCTTACCTGTCGTAACTAAAGTTTCTTAATTTAGTACTTGACAGATTCGAGACTTCCCACCTTTATTTAACAAAATTGCACCCGGTTGGCAGAACTTTGTTACACCAGAAATATCTGCCAGTTTCATATTCGCGTGATGAAATCGGAGCTATTAATGTCGCCGTGTCGCTCTAATTTCTATGAAGGTAGACAGAGATAGCGGAATATAAAATGCGAGAGAATTTTGTGGCAAACCGAGAGACAAAAGACACGGTTCTTCATATAATCACGTTATATATATTCCTTTTTTCCTTTTATTATTCATTACGTAAAATTAGAATTTACAAATTCAAAGATATAAATGAATAATTACTTTTTTGCTCGCCATTTCTCACATCAAAATTAGACGTGATGAACAAGACATATTATATATTATTGATCAGATAAATTAATGTAGATAAATAGCTCATAAGGTAATAATGAAACAATCGAAATAATTAGCAAGTCAAAGGCAATCTTGAGCTGATATAGGTGCGAAAATGATTACAGACTATCTGAGAGTATTAATGATCGTGTCGATTTTCCGAAATACGAATCATATTGTCGGGGGATCGCGTTTCTGCTTCAAAGCGAAGGCCGTGCCACACGTGATGAAGCGAGGAAAAATCAAGGGGCGGGCCTGTGACACGTCGCTATGCCATGCCACGCCATGCCACACCACGCCACACCGGTAACCAGACGCTTCCGGTTTCATAATAGACGGCTCGTGGTTACTGGCGCGAAATGACACGGAAGCGGCGGCAGCGCGGCTCTCCCAGACGACGAGGCGAGTGTACCCGTAGCGGGTCTGGTTGCCTTCGTGCTTCGATGCGCTAGTTCAATGCCGGCGCGGCCGACGATAATTTGAGAGATAGCAAAGAATCCTCGAGAAAAGCACAAGACGTTGCAGCAGCTAATAAACTTTGCCCATCCTCTTCATGCGCCAAGCAAACTGGAGCAAACGTAACGACGCGCCATATTGCAACGACGACTCTTAATTCTCTCGCGGGATATCGTATATTTCAGTCCGCTCTGATAAGCCATCGTTTAAACGAAGTTTTTCTATTGATGACGAAAAAAAAAATAAGTCACATAAGACTTTTAAAACTCGGAAGTGAAACATTAGAGTACAAGAATAGAAATAATTTCGATCAAAATTGAATATAGATGAAATTGGGTGAATAAATATGTTAGATTTTTACAAAATTAGCTTTGATAATAAAACTAGCTTTATTGTACCATTTGTGTGCAACTAAATCTTTATTAATAATCAATTTAACAAATTTTTTAAAGTCTTGCAATCAAAATGTAAAATATAAAAAAATAATACATTTTTCTATAAAAATGAATAAATTTAGTGTATCAAGCCGACAGAGTACAAGATGTTGTATGGGACAAAGATTGAGTAGATAATTTTAAAGATACTAAATTGTATAACATTATCTTCCGGTACACTAAATAAACGCGAAATTTCCCTAAAGGTTTCCTCGTTTATTAACCCTATGTGGAAAAAGAATTTCAAAAATTGTCCATGCGCGCGGAGGATAAATTTTCTTTCGCGCTCTGCTAACTCGTGAATACTGATTTTTTTTTCTCAATATACTTTCAGAACAGTAAGCGACATCACGAGGAGAGGGGGAGGAGAGGGGTCAAGGAAGTATACGGGTTCGCAAACAACCGTCCATCCCGCTGTCCTTCCCCTTTCCCTCCCCCTCTTTCGTCGCGGACAAAGTCCTCGAAACGTTACGGTGCACCGCGCAAATTTACTATGCAAATTAGCAGATGTATTTTCCATTCCCCAGCGAAAACACCGACCGGGGACTGTCGGCCAAAAAAAAATGCATCCCACCGAGACGGCCGAACAAAATGTCCGTCGTGCGAAGAATAATTACGTAATCGCGGGTGAAATCCACCGTCGAAAAAAAGAGTCGAGGAAAGTCCACGCAGCGTCATGAGCGTCGGTAGGATTTTTATCTCGTCTTGGAATTTATTTTGAAAAAGTATTATCGTAATGAACCTTCCATATCCGCTACAAGAGATGTCAAAAATTTCTTATCCTCATAATTATCTTATGTATGTAACTATCTATATGTGTGTGTTTTTCATTTTAAATAAGTTCCTGCTAGCTATGTAAGTTTTCAAATTTAGCGCACAAACTTTTCTTTGCTAAAGAAAAGAATCTCAGGACAATTTTGAATAAAAGAAAAATAAAATAAATTTTCTCTTTTTAGTAGAGAAAACTAACTATATTTCTAGTAAAATTTTAGTATCCAGCTCTGTTCCTCCCCAAAAAAAAAAATAGCAGAATAGCTCGAAAAAATTTTAATATTGTAAAAGCAATAGAAACTACATAGTTTTAAAATATATTTTTTCTTTGAAAGATGGAGGATACACACCACTCGCGACGCTCATGTACACGACAAAGAAAGCTTCGTCCGTGCGGACGTTGATTCCCTCGTGTTGCTCCCGAAACGCGAAAATTCATGAATACAAGAGCGTCGGCAGCAAAAAGGGAAACGGTACACAAGCGGGGTGGCAAAACGCGAAGTCTTGTAAGTTTTGCCAGCGTAATGGAGCGACGCGACGCGCGACAAGAACGAACGAGATGATATTAGCCAGCGCGATTTCGGCATGATACAAATTTTAAATTACAACGCGAGTCACGGGGTGTGGGAACAGTAGAGGGGAAGAGAGCAGGCCGTCGAAGATAATATGCAAAAGAGAGGCTTAAAAAGTAATTACCGCTGAAGAGCGCGGGGCCGGTTAAAAATTGGCGTACATAAAAAGTTTTCTAATTTCGGGCCGGCCGAGGACTCGGCTAGTAATCGAGGGGAGAAAACAGAAGGAAGAAGAAGAAGGAGGAAGAAGGAGAGAGCGAGAGAGAGACCGCTTGAATCACGTAGTTACGTTCCTGCCGGTATGTACACTCACGCGTAAAGTATGTGCCAGGGAACACCAAAGTGCAATATGAGCAACGTGGTCTCGTAGACTCGCAGTTCGAAGTACTCTCGACTAATTGAGAGCCACGATTTTGTGCGATAAATTTCCGCGCCGTTCTTAACTTTCGAGTGAGCAGAAAATTATACGCGAATAAATCAAAATACTTGTACAATTGTTATTAAATTTTATATTTCAGCATTGTCATAAAATCTGTCGTTAGGTATAAATTCAAGTAATTAAACAGAGATGCTGCCTTTCTCTTCTAAATAATATTTTTCCATTTAATATCGCGAGCTTTTTAACGTTTTGATAATATGCGGAAAAACTGCAGCTCAACGAGACGAAACGTTAATCGCAGGTATAAAAAATTAACAAAGATATCACACATGTGAACAATGGAAAAAAAAAAAGAGAAATAAAATGGGAGCAATTTCCTGCAAGCAATGAATTATTTAAACAATTTCGCGTAGCAAAAAAATGAGAACAATTATTCATACAATTTGTTATCTATATCACGACATTTAACTGAATACAATTTATTCAAACCTGTCATTATTTCCGTGAAATAATATTAACGTAGACAGGGAGAAAAATTCTTGTCGGAAAAAGAGAAAAAGTAGCATGGCAGTTCCGAGCAGTGTTTTGAAACGCAACCAAACGGCGCGTTAGTATCACACACGCGAGGGGGATAAATTTAAAAAAAATTGCAGTGTGTCATTCCATTAACCTAATTACCTCCAGTTATTATCACCGCTACGATTACACCGACGAAAAGGCCCCTCCGTTGTGAGCGTATTGTTGAAGCAAACTATCGAAAGTGCAAACAGTCGCCGGCGTTTTCTCACCCATGTAAATGCTAATACGCTATTAAAGCCAGAAAAAGATATCCTGGCAAACGAAAGTAAGACGAACGACGTTACCCTCGTAATTACCCTCAAAGTAACATGTCTTTTTGCTGTTATTAAAACGCATTATCTCGATTAGTAGTCGAAAGTTAATGGCAGGTATTAACATATTTTTCGTTCGGCAATACGATCGCTTTGTGTGAAATATATCGAGAACCGTGCAAATCATAAATATATTTTAGCAAATAATATATTTAACGACTTCATATGGCGAGTTTAATAAAGATTAAACGGCGATTCGGGACATTGTGTTGCGAGTCGAAATACGAGGTTATTCCATTAACACGTCCGCCTCGGCTCGTTATCGCAAATTTTCAAGATTCCGCTTACGCACGCTCGCAGAACCTAGCTCCTAGACAGTCGGGATTCCTTTCTACGTCGCTGGCAAGACGCCGAGCTCGCTGTATGTACGAGTGTTCAGGTTGAAATTCTAATTATCATTAGATGGCACGATCGCTATTTTACATAATAATTCTCAGTGTGCACACGAAATGCCGGCTGCAAAGTAAAGCACTACTTCGTAAGCGCAAGAATTTTCTAATATAATATTATGAATTCACAATCTCATGTTATGCATTGAAAAATTATATATCATAAAATTATGTATCATATCTCAAAAAGAGACTAGATCTTGAACCTACTTTTTTTAGACGTTCTATAAATTGCAAAAAAGTTTAAACAAAATTTTATTTATAATTTTATATGTTGTATAACATTTGATGAAGTAAAACATATATAACATATATAAATATTTATTACATTGTATCAGAATACACATATTACATTATGCGATGATATATAAAATTACATATCAAATTTTGCCGAATTTTGTCGCAAATTATAAAACGTTTAAACTTTAGATAGGCAATACTTTATGATCTATTTCTTTATTCTTTCAATTTCTGATTACATATATTTATCCATATTTCACTTATACATGTATTCTCCTCCTACTTTAGCATATATTTAATTTTTTTTTCTTTGCATTCTTTTCTCGATTTATCTATCTTTCAAAAATTTATCCCAAGATAAATCTATCCATCTATCCATCCCTCCCCCCATCTGTCTATCTATCTATCTTCATTAAGAGCCGTAAATTCCACAATGCACCGTTCAATCTCAATTCCCGCCGTATACAGTGTCATAAACAATTTACAAAAAAAAAAAAAAAATATTAAAAACAGTTTTGCTAACCGAAATCTTTTTTCGTGTCAGATATTAAGTGGACGCGCTATTCTCTCACGTCGATGCTGAAAAAGACGCGCACTCGATATCTCGACTCGTTGCTGCTTGTGTGGCAGAAAAATTTCCTCTAGAAGCTTTAACAACAGCTTTGTGGAATATTACTACATAATATCCTTCTATGTCTGTCGTATTCTGCTCTTCATCCCTGTGGTATGACAGCCGACACTCGGGAGATTCTTTCTCCTTTCCCTTTTTTCTCATTCATAATGTTTTACCTTCCTTCCTATCTTTCTTTCTTTCTTCCTTCCTGTCTTCTTCGCTTCCTTCCTTTATACGGAGCATTTTTCAAATGTGTTTCTGCCCGAACAAAAATCTGACGGGGGTAAGGGATAAAGTGATCTCGCGCATTCCCCGACGCTCGACTATTGTATAAAATCCTCACGAGCGGACTATCGGTTTCGGGATAAAACACACTACGGGTATGTCCGTAACAAATCGAAATGGCATTGCGTGCAGGTGCCTCATCATCATGACCGCTACATATTTTTCATTTGTACACGCCTGGAAAAAAATATGTCCTTCTTGCCTTTCCTTGCTAACTAATTTCCTCTAATAAATCATTGTTAAATTTAAAGACAGTTAGTTTTTGTGGTTGAAATTGTCAGGATTTAAAATAAATAAATTTTTTGATAAAGATAAGATTTTCAATCAATTTTCCAAGAAATTTTATTCTTTCGAAAAAATATATTAAAATATATAAATAATATATTGTCTAAACCATATAACATTTTCAAAATAAATAAATAAAGATTTAAATTAATTATTTTATGCAATCTTGTACATGCAACTGTTATTTTATTTATACAGTTTTTAACTAATTACTAATTTTGAACATGAAGTATTATTTCGGTATTCATAGGATCCTTAAAAAAAAAGAAAAAAAAAAGAGCAATAATGTTTGAATTTTGCCTTATTTTCGTGATTCAATATTGATTCAATTACTTGGTAAAAGCATCTTGCATATTTATTTTATACTTAAAATAGATGTCTCTATTACATTAACAGGTTATCATTCAATATAAATTGCTTGTCCTCCTTTTTCTCTCTTATTATAGTTAGAACGATTTTTCTGCAGCTCTTACTGGTCGCAAAAATTAATTATTTATGTCTCAAATACGTAACATTACGGTAAAATTATTAGTGACAAATTGCATTAAAAGAACGGAGAGATTTAAAATAATAATTATGCCTAATAAAATTTTCATTATCATGACTATATTTACAATAGCTCAAAGTAAATAACTTTTACGCGCATAGTCGCGCATTCCTTTCATCGTCAACGCATTCTGATAATACATTCGTTATGAAATCTAAGGACACCCGAGCGAAGCTGCCGCGCATAAAGTGGGGTCTTCCAATGAATAGCTGCGACTCAACGGGGTCGATTTTACTCGAGTTAATTAAATCCAACATCACCGGAATAAATTCACTTAACTCCACAGTGACGGGGCTTAGTCATTGGTAATGTGATATCCGTTCCCAATCGCCATTATGATGTTACCCTAAATATCACTCGTTCTATCGCGTTCGCAGACAAAAGTAAACGTTGCGTTATATTGCTCTTTGAAATATCACACTTGTTAAGGAAAAAAAAAAAAAAAAACACTGCTTGAATTTCAATCATTTCTGATTTTAATATAATAATTATGAATCAAAATTTATCATAAACTAAAATAATACAAAATACACGAATATCTCGTGACAAAAGTAATAAGATAAATTAAGATTAATTAGGTAAATTATTATTAATTACTTGTTTCATCAATATTCGCATTAATAAAAAATAAGATTGTTCCGAGAATATAAAATTTATATTTCGAAATCGTGCAACAGAAAGCAGGACATTGAAGGATAGGAGAAAAGGAGTGTAGAAAATTAGGAATAAGTATCTAATAACTGAAAAATGTGTCCTGGTATCTGGATGCGGAGGAGAGGCGGAAGGGAGGAGAGCGAAACGTACGGGGAAAGTCAATGAAGGGACGGCGAGTCGACGACGCAGAAATGAGAGCCATACGAGAGGAATGACAATGGTGTGGTAGTATCACCGAGAGGGTTTAAAACTTCAACCCCTCGTGGAAAATTTACAGCGAGTCGGATCCGGCCGCGTCATTAAACACGTTGTTTCATAATTCACGCTACGATGTATCCGCGTCTCTGTCTCTCTCTCTCTTTCTCGTCCCCTTTCCCATTCGCGCGGTTGCTCGTTAATTCTTCCGTTCGGCGTTCCTATCGAACCGGCTAGTATATATGCAACTCACTGTTTTAAGACGTGTTCAAGTGTGCCGAAACGAAATTAATCTCCCATTCTTCATCGAATCGGTGAATCGAGAAAAAGAGAAGCATAATCAATCACTTCTACATTTTAAATTTCACGAAAACATCCAAGTTTTAAATCTATCATTATCGAGCTATAGAGTGTGTACTTTATATTATATTAAAATCTTTAAATTTATATCAGTTTTCCTTGATTTGATAAGCTATTATTTTAATATTTATAATATATGTGCGCGATAAATTTGTTCCTTCAAATATATATATAAAGATCAAAAAATGTTTAAATTTTTCGAAAATTTATCGTTAATTATTAATTATTCATTGATAGGATTTCACTAATATTTCTGTATATTGTAATAACTGTGTGTGTGAAATGTTCGCTGCAATTTTCAGTGAAGTAAACTACATGAGCTAATGCTTAATAATCTAATGAATTAATCTCTCATTTTTAATACACATTGCGCTTCTACATAATAGGATTAATTCGTCGATATGGTATAACGAGCAATATGCAAATTCGCCTTGCATTACATCGCGCATATAATAATAACTGGTATTTCATATAGTAAAGATTGATGGTTAAGATTATTTATGTATTTATATTTCACGAGACAAATCTTTGCTTTTCCTCTTCATAATATTAACAAATATAATATATATCTTCTTAACTAATTATAAAAGTTTGTTCAAATCCTGTTCAAAGAGATTACAAATCTAAATATATAGAAGTCAGTAATTTTCAAAAATATTTTTTATTATGTTATTATACATAAAAAAGAAAGTGATTTAAATATTTTTTTTCGATATCAATTTTATTTGGCTAATATACATGCGCCACACTTTTATTCAAATATTCAATTGCACCGTGGGGTTTCTCATGATAAAAAATTATAGTGTGAAAAGAGTATTTGAAAATTACTGACTATATTTGAGAATCGTTATAGACTCCCTCGAGCACGCTTCGCGCGACGATGTAATTAATTGCGCAATGTCAGACGGCGCACTTAAAATCGGGATTATATTGGCGAATGTATAAAATGCATGAGCACTCGCGCGGTGCGCCGGAAAGTTGCGAACGCGTATTTATATTCTTGCAGTCGAGCCGAATCGAAGAAATTTAACGAGAGGCGGACTTGTAAAATATTCCATTTCAAAGAGGCAAAAGCCCCGCAACGCTGAATCGACACCGGACTTTAAGCATTTATTTACGGAAAGTTCAAACATATTTGATCATGCCTTTCTCTCTCTTGTCGATGAAATAAAGTTAGTTGATTCCTTCCGGCCGTCTGTGTACATAAGCTAACTGCTTGTATATCAATTCTGGCTCCGAATCGTCGAGATGGAACTAGCCTAACATTTCCTTTAGATATTACGATGAATGTTTCAACGTTCTCTCTCGAAAACTTCATCGCGACATGGTTGTCATTAAAAAATATTACCAATACATAAATATATACAGAAACGCAATAATGCATGAAATTTAATTGCTAAGTGATTCCGATCTATTTATTCAATCTAGTAACTCAATTTAAAAAATTAAGTGATTTATAAAAAAACAGAAATTTTTTGATACACACTTGAGACATCTTCTTGATGAGAAATTAAAAATGTGCAAAGCTTTTAATTTATTAAAAATCTTTTATCACAAGTTGAGTCTTCGCTTATAATCGTATGAAGAAATATCCGAGATTGCTATTCATGATATACCGGGTGAATGGATCAAATAGCCGGACAGTATGTCGACTCAAGTAACACCGGAAATGCCGAGAGACCATCAGTAGAACGCGAGCGACATCAGGAGCTACAAATTGTGTCGATATCTCTGATAGTCGGGACGACCTTTCGTAAAACGCTTTGTCGGTGGGGTACGACGGTTTTGCGGAGCCACTTTAAGGACGATATTGGGGGACACGGGAGTCCATTACGAAGAAGTTGCGGTCTACATTGCCTCATCAGGAAGTCGTTAACCTAGCCCACTGACACTCCACGTCCTCTCCGCGCACTCCTCACCTATGTTTCTAAAACGATTACCCTTTCATAGTTGCGAGAACCTTTGAACTGTGTCCTTCGATATAGCACAAACATAAAACTTATCTTATTGTATAATCAAAAATCTATATTACAAAGTTTCTTTTTTTTTTGAAGCCTTTTAGATTTTAGTTTTTGCAGCTGTTACAACGTTTTCATCAAGATTGTCATTTTACAAATCATTACACAAAATTTTTCTTTTTATGCTATATCTTATTATATTACTTTTTCGTAATATTAAAATGTTCAGTGTTTGACAAGACTCTCTTTAGAATGCAGATTGCACAAATAATAATAATTTTCGTTATTTTTATATCACATATATTTCAATAGATTATATTATTGAATTTTTTCAGGCTTAAATATCTTTTTTTGATCTTTACAATTTGGATGAAGTTACGAGCTATATGCGACTGGCACACTGATCTTCAAATCGCCTTAAAGTATTGGAAACTATATTAGCCAAATTGAATTGACCTATCTCAGCACACGCTTAGTATGCCACTCACTCGCGCTGATCTCTTAATCTTTAACTGAAAATATAAATGATCTGTTTTTAATAAATTTCGGTCAAATAAAAAATTTCAAAATTTTATATAATAAACGACTAGATTATAACAAAAGATAAGAGAAATATGTTTACTAAAATTTAAATCAATTTATCTTACTTTATATTCATTTATATGTAAATTGCATCTTGTTTTGTAGCATATTAATATATATTTACTCGAAGAAGATTATTTTTTCATATGAAAAATAATCTCATAAAAAATGACATACACATAATAACAATTATACTTTATCCGTATTAAATTTTATGGAATTTTAAAGAATTTATTTTCAACGAAATGAACAAAATATAATACTTAATCAACGAATAATTTGATGAAATCGATTTTCTCATAGTTTTGCGAGAATTCTATTAAAGAAGTATGAAAAAATAGACAACTCATCCGGAGATTTTCAAAAATGGAATGTTCAAATTCAGTTGAAAATTGAAGAAACCGGCTTGTCGCGAACTTATTTCGCGATGCAAATTCTTCGATCCTCGATTCTGTGTTCTTTCAATGGCAAAACGCGCGCCGAAAAATATTCTGACCGTAATATACGAATATATGGCTAAAAATTCCCGAGCGAGAGCCGACAAGAGCGAAAAAAAAAACTCTCAGGAGAGATCGCGTCAAAGAAAACTGAATTCTGCCGCAAAGTTTTATCGATGCAAATATTCTTTTTGATTTAGACCATCCCCAGCACGCATCACGTCCGACTACTTCGATACGAAACAACTGGCCCTCAGCGGATCCACCCTCAGCGGGACGACACCTCGCAGATAACTGAATTCCAAACTCGTCTCCCGAACTTTCATATATTTTCTTCCGCGATGCAGTGGAAATATTGTGCGCGCTCCGTGTCCCAAGACGATATTACAGGAATATACGGAAATCCGTGCGCGCCTCTTACGTTCGGAAGTCGCGAGCTAAGCCATTCGTTGACAGATGTGTGTCTCCTACAGTATCGTGCATAGGATGTTTCTAAATAAACGTCGCGCAAAACGTGCCGGGGTATTTTCTTTTTAAAATTGAACGGAAACTCAGTGTATATGTATTGAAGTATTAAAGTTCGAAAACATAAATTTTTTTTACGTTCAGAGGATTTGTATGCGCCCAAACTTTCCAGTCATTTTCCGAGATACGGCATTTTATTATAATTTTTTGGCAATATATTCTATATATACACTGACATCAAAACTGCATATTCACTATTTTTCTCGGAAATTATATAAATACATTTCTCTTATATTAAAAATATTTTTATATTAATTCATCAATAAATAGATGCAGAGAAGAATATTATTGATCTATTTGATTAAAAATTCCTAATGCACGATTTTCCAAAAATTAAATACGCCATTTTGGATCATATATCCAAACATTGACGATTGCGTGATGTAAGTGATGTAAGCGATGACATAAGCGTATGAGGATCAACCTATCTACATCCGATCGCGCCAACGGCCGACAGTGTCTATGTGACATTCCGTATTTCACTGTCAGAAGTCAAAACTCAGAACGTGGCTGAAGTGAAATAATGTACGTTCCGAGGTTATTTATGAGCGTGTCGTAGAAGCGATGGCGTTGCCAGTGCGAGTCGTGAATTGTGGAACCGCCGTCAGGGAGACAGAGCAAATTCACTGGCGTATCCCGACGACGAAGACGAAGACGAAAACGATGACGACGACGACGACGAGGATCACGAAGACCGAAATTTCTTATACTTTCCTGGCACGACTTTTTCATGCTGAACACTGCAACTTTTCCGTGCCAATTTCTACGGCTATTGGATTTTTTCGCAACACATGGTACGAAGGATGCCAGCGTCTTAGTGCTTCGACCGCTCATCGGTGGTTTCGCAACGAGTTCACGAGTAATTTTGACATATTACATTAGAACAGGTGATAAAAACGATTGAGCGTGAGAGCGACAGGCTAGAATAAGATTAAGAGTGGAAATTAATACCAAATACTCAATCACATTTTCTGATTCACGTGCATTTTGCTTTTTAAGAAAATAAACTTTAAATGAGAGTATCATTTAGAAATTACAGATTTATATTCCCACGAAAAAAGAAGCGCAAATAAAAATAATTGATTAAAATTGTCGCGACTGCATCGATATCATCTCATAATCATCTCGGAAAACCAGATTGAATTCCGCCGTTGAAATTATGATAGCAGCAGAGACAGAGCAAACGATGACAAACTTCCTACGCCCGCTGGTATATTCTCGTCGTCCAGATTTGGCGCGTGTAAAGTAAATTTGACGTGATGTCATCTGTTCGTGGTCGGGCGTTATAAACAGCGTAAAATAATTGCATTTACGAGAGAAAGCGGTTACTTCACGCGTCGAGAATGTTGATACACCGCGATCTTATGTTTACTTATTGTTAGTCAACGTGAAAAGACGATCAAGAAATACAAGTTTTGTAATTAATAAAAAAATAGAGAAATTATACTTTTCTTCATAATATTTATAAAATGCTTATATCATATATCAAACTTATTTTTACAAAATATTAACAAAGCATTTAAATATGATATATTATAAAATTGCAGAAACACAGATATTATCGCTACAGGATTTTCACTTTATTGTGTCGGAATATTTATACAAACGGATATCAAATCATTAATAATGCTTGTTGATTCGAATACATCTCGCATTGCGCTTTAAATTTTTCGCGCTGATATGTAATTTATTATTATTATTATTTTCAAATTAAAAGAGCAAAGTAACAAACGAATCCAGATTGAATAATTCAAGTAACGAAAAATAATTTATGTATAAAGTATGAAATAATATACGAATCATCGAATTGAATAATTTAGGTAATGAAAAGCTGTTATGTGCCGATTCGTTTAATAATAAATCAATCGAAATCAATCAAAATTAAGAGAGACACAAAATATTCAATATAAAATTATTTCGTTAACTAAAATGTTAACTATTTAGCATAAAGTAATAATTCGAGATGACAACAAATCAACTAGCAGCATCTTAGCATTTTTTTATGCCGCATATTGTAGGATAATCGCGAGGCAAAACTCGAGCCAACAAAAAGTGGCACAATCCATTCCTTGGAACGTGATCATCTCTACAAACATCTACATACAATTGTAATAGCGATTATCAGCTGGTATACGATGAATTAATCCCATGATTAAAAATTTGTACACGTCTCTAGACGACAGCTATTTATCGCGTAATTTATTCATGTCTGTTTCTTTATAGAGAACAGTAATAAATCTGTTTCTGATGCATTGAACAAAGTATACATTTGACATTTATATATATATATATATATATATTATAATTTATTTTATAACAAAAAAAAATTTTTTTAATCGCGAGGCAAATAGACTAATGCTCAATCTTCGTTTTTTTAAATATATTTGCATTGTCAGCAGAAAAGCTAAAGAAACCTTCTCAATGGATCTTAACGTTGATGAGAGTCTCAATACCCGAAAAATTTATCCTAAAGAGGAAGCTAAGTACCCAAACGATTTTTCGCGGATAGTTTGTTGCGCTTTAATTAATTTCCAAAAATGCCGTGCAAAATATCAGACTAATGTTAAATTTAATGTTTCTTTTAAGAATCATTTCATATCTCCCTTTATATACGTGATTGTCGCTGACGATCGCATGTCGAATGTCGATGGAATCGAATATCTCATTGAGACGTTGCTAAGCAACGCTCAATGAGAGCACGCTTTGCTCCGACAAGCGGTTCAACTCGAATCGGTTAAAGTCCGGTCGATTGCCCGATGAAGGTAGTTGAGATCATCGTCGCTTGGATCCCTTCTCTTATCCCATCTACCAGCCATATCATGTTGCCGGTGGTGTAGTTTGTGACTTTATCCCTATATATGTATCGCGTTGACGACTTGACTAGAACAGCTTAGCCCGATTTTCGCGTGCGACAAGAGAGCTTGACCTCCCATTTCCTAGATTGTCTAGATTATTAGCATCGGAAATAGGTTCTCTCTCGCGTCTACCTACCACTGATATCCTAACAAATCGTGGCTAACAAGTTCCGAGTCACTCTGAGATTCTGCGAATACGCTCATAGAATCGAGACGAACTCCATTCATGTCGATGCTGTCGATCGATTTCGTCTTCTTCCGCTTCGAGTTTATTCAAAGTTTATCGCTGCTATTCCAACTCGAGTTGATTCAAAGGGTTATCCTTGTATGCGAAACAGGATATTAGTGTACAAAATTCGGAAATGCCATACAAGGATACACATTCGTTTTTGCTGTTAATGATACGCGAATAATTATCATTAATTATTATGATGAACGTCAACATGTAAATTTTAATATTTTTTATCAAGCATATCCAGAATAAAATTAATGATAAAATTGGTCGAAAAAATCGAAAGAGAGAGAGAGAGAGAGAAACAAATACAACTTTATGAGTGCGCGTAAAATGCGCAGATGATACGGGATGATTCATAATATATCAAACTGTTATAAACGCGGAATCAAAAATTCACACTTCAAAATTTTTGCAAAACACGTTTTTTGAAAAACCGTTTCGATACTTATATTAAGCGAAGCGAAAGATACACAATCTATAAAAACTATTCTCTCGGAGCAAGCTTGTATTTCCGTACGAAGATCCGCGGGAGTGTGTAAACAAAGAACACGATTTGGCATCGCGTAATCTTATTCTTGACGTAAGTACAGTTTTCCGTTGAGCTATCGTCGGGACGCGATAGCGCCGGATATCGTCGTGTAATCCGCGGTCAGTCCGGTGCCTCACGTGCGACGGGCATTTTGCGGTTCACGTTGCGCATACAAAATAAATAATGTCACGTCGATATAAAATCGCGAAAACGAGAGAGACGAGGAGAAAATGACCCGGCGCCGCACTCTCGTCGTCTCCGTGCAATCGAGGAAAAAGCCAGATAAACCACCGCGGGCGCGAATCCGAACGTTGCCTGCTGCGCGTGTTCGATAAGGAGACGTTTACGTACATACGTCTCAAGGCGTCGTTACGTCAACGCTGATCGCACCTACAACCCATAAAATATAACACCCGCGGGGTAAGGTGATTTAGGGATACATACGAACATAAAAATAATATAAAGATAATCAATTCTTTACTTGATAAAAATAATTTTAAATTTAATAGTTGGCATTTTAATGTTTCGTAAACTAAAATGAAGATATACATTTTAATTGTTATATTTTATTTATTTAAAAATGTAAAAATAACACAGCACATTTAGAATCAAAAATAAACTTGCTTGCTATCCATTATAAAATAAAAAATTCTCTTGTTATTACATTAAAAAAAATCTAAATGTTGAAATAATATATTTTTTGTAAATATAAATCTTGAAATATATTTAATATATATTTTAATATTTTAATATCGTGGAATTTTAATATATTTATTAAATATACAAACTGCAAGTTCGTCATTAATATTTGCACTTTTATTATTAAAATTATAAATTTTTGTATACCAAAAAATAAAAATTGGAATATTAAAAAAAAAAATAAATTCTTATTCAATTTTTATATTATACACGCAATCGTATCAATATTAAAAATAAATTATTTATTAATTTATATAATTTATATAATTAAATTATCTTTGATTCTAAAAAGCAAATTATCCATTGCTTTTAATGTAATAATAAGAGTAATTGTTCCGTAGGAGTAATTGTGTAATTCGCATACGTGTTCATGCAATTTATCAAGATTTTCCACTTGTAAGCTATGCTCTTAAACACGTCGCGCGAAGAAAAAAAACGGAGAATAAGATCGGCCATTAATACATCGCATTTTGTGACGCAATAGAAAACTCGCTATAGAAACGCTTTTAATTACGCGAGTAATATCATGCGTTTCTAGAAAGACGCCACGTTAATCCATTGTCTCACGACCCCTTGGTTACGTCCCCGAGAAAAAAAAAAGGCGAGGAGAAAAGCCTTCGGAGAATAGAGATTGCACCGTTAAAGGTGGTTGATTTTAATTTCACGGAGCGCGAGCCTTCGGTTACGCTACGAACACGCGAAACCACCTAAGCGGCCGTCTTCCTGCGCTGTATGTTTCCGACACATGTGTATTACGTGTGTATGTTTCTCGCACACGTGCGTAAAGTGTCTCGAAAAAGGCGTATACCAGTTTGATGAATAACGCCGCCGGTAGGAAATTCGTTCCGTCTTCGCAGTTGCGGCTTTCAAACTGCGTCAGCATTTTTAACGATAGCTGATACTTCGAGGTTCATTGCTTACCCCTAAACTTGAATAAGCCAACGCGCTTGAAAGGCTATTAAAATTAATATAAAGGATATATACAATATAAAAAGAATTATCAAAAAGAAAAGAATGTCAAAAAATACTTTTTTCCTCGCATCATTATGAATTTTACATTTCACAGGCAGAAAAACACATAATAGCAGAAGTTATGTCTTCCAGTGTCTCTTAGATTATTATTTTTCATCTCGTTATAAACGGCAAGTATGAAACGGAACGATAATTTAATAAAAAAAAATGCAAACAATAAGCGGGCGGCTATCTAGGAAAATAAATGGTTGCTGACGTTCATAAAAATGTCGGTTACTGTTTTCCTTCGTGGTGCAAGCAAAATGCATATGTTTACGTGCTCGCCAACATCGGCAATCGACTCTATAGTTCAACCCCAGGGCACGATGTGTGTATGCGCACGTGTGTGCGCAACTGACCCGATAGAAGCGGAAGTTGGAGTGAGCAAAAGACGAGAGATCCTGTGGGGGAGTGATCGATGGGACGGCATCCAAGCGTGTCTAAATAATTAGCTGTCTCTGTTCCGACCCCACACCGTTTGTAGTGGCCACCCTATATAGATAATACGACGCGCACGACGCGTGTGCTGCTGACTGTGCGCGCTCGCGAGCGTAAGCAAGGGAAAAAGAGAGCAGGAAAGGAGCAGGAGGAGAAAAAGAGAGAGACACCGTGATTTGCTGAGCCATTCGAAATAGTGAATCATTCGCATGGAATATGTAAAATTCACGGGGTTTCGCGTTGCGATACGATTTTCGCGCTGCTCTCGCACTTTTACGACGAAACTTGACGGAGAATGCCGTTTTTCTCATAAAAGGAGAAACTTCCGTCCAAGATCATTCGCGCGGGTCACACGTAATCTTGCACGAGACTGCAAAGCGCGTAAATATTTCATGGATCAGTGTAATCCCGACTGAATTTTTAGAACTTAAGCGGAAGCGAGATTTTGTAGTCGCGAGAGTTGACTGCCTAAACAAGTTTATAAAAGTTTGCGCGGGACAACTCTCCGTTATCGTGGGGCCGTGAGATGGAGCAAGGTTGCATTAGCAAAGATGACATTGCGCTGAAGTAAAAAAGGAAAAAAATCTTTCGATTATCCAGCGTGCAAAGAAGTAAGAAATTTCTTAATTAATGACATGCGATCGAACATATGTATATATTAACAATGTCAACTCGTTATTTTAATTCCCCAAGAGAGAAACCAGGAAAGACATCAACCAATTATAAAAATCTAATATATTATACGTAACAAAAAATTATATTTAACAAAAAAAATTATATTTA
Source organism: Cataglyphis hispanica (assembly GCF_021464435.1). Taxonomy (NCBI): domain Eukaryota; kingdom Metazoa; phylum Arthropoda; class Insecta; order Hymenoptera; family Formicidae; genus Cataglyphis; species Cataglyphis hispanica. Next base: position 7,428,391 of record NC_065955.1, on the reverse strand, counting down.
ATACAATATCATTTTTTATTCTCTCTTTTTTCAATTTAACAAGATAGATCGGGCATTTACGCTGCACGATTTTATATGCATAAGACGATCTTCATCATCTGTTAATAAGCTCGTAATTTTTTTATTATTATCCCTAATTGATCATATAGATACTCGTGAATTATGACATTCGATGAACAAAATGTGAAAAGATCGATTCTACTCAAATCTTGTGACTATTCTAGTACGCTATTGACTAATTTCGCGATAATAGTTTGTCAGATAAATTAATTTACATTGCACATACCTGGGTCATATTAACGTTCGTTCAATATTGCTGCTTTTTCTGCATTTCCGCATTTCGTATGCAGTACGCGCGTGTGGTATTGCAATCGCAAATTTATAAAACTTGCCGGGTGCATTGATGTGGCAAATTGTCAAATAATTATGCAGTTAGTGTGTGTAGCGCGGGAGTTAGTAATTTTAATTAAAATCACGCGCAGCGCTTCGTCGCATTCGATAGTGTTCGATTTAAATTAAGCCGGCAAATGCACTTTACGATATGTCAAACATTATGAATAAAAAATTCTGCAAAGTCCCCGAACAAAAACTACAAAATTTTCCTCCAATTATATCTCGCAAAATATTCCAGCTAATTACGGACTCTAATTCAAATTTATTCACACGCGACTTTTCGCGCCCGGAAAATTAGACAAAATTACATATCGTCCGAGATGTAATGACCGAAATTTCATCGTCGGCAAACGCGGGCGGATAAATGACGATAAAAACGCGTTTGCATACATCGCCGTATCCGTCGGGAATATGTGGCGCGTTGCATAAGTGTACATTATCCAGTTTTATGCATGCGCAAATGATGTAACAATGTTATAAATATTAAACGCTCTAATAAATTCAGGAAAGAGCAATACGTTTAATATCGAAATATTTCGAGCGGTCGCGCGCGGAACAAAATCACGTCGCGTCTGTCAAACGCGCAGCCTCATAAACATCACGGAAAAAATAGTTCAAGGTGAAAGGTTTTTTTCTTCTTTTTTTTCTTCAAATAAATTTTTCCAACCGAAAAAATATGCATTTAATTTTAATGTAGCATAAGTAGCAAAAAGATCAGGTTGTACTTTGTATAAAAAAAATTTGCATAAGAATTCAAATGTTAACCCATGCAGACATCTCGTCCAAAGAGAAGAAGCTTCACGTATTAAAGCATATTACTTTGCATAACATAACCGAAATGTACTATTTCTCGAAAGTTACGTCAACCTTTATATTTATATGCCATTTTATTTCTCCATAATACACGTAACATTTCTTCATTTTTTTCTTGTACCTTTGCAGAGAACCAATTGTTTTTCACGGTTTAAAATTTTATACAATATAATATCCATTTCTTCTTCTGAAAAAAAAAAAGAGAAATCTTGGCGAAATATCATAAATATCGCTGGCATCTTTTTCCTCGCATTAAGCCGAGAGAAATGTTTGTCGTTCCCTCGTCAATAACAACCGACGAACGTGTCTGTTTCGCGATCCCAATTCACGCAACGTGCATCACATTGGCACATTTTCGGGCCGGCGCGCATCGGAATACACGCGGGCGCGAATAGTTATTTACTATGGCTCGTATATACGCGGTGGAGCGAGGCCAGGGGGAAGGGTAAAAGGGAAAGGAAAGGGGAACGGATTATATCGCACGTGAGCCGAATTTAATGCCCTGACGGCCAATAGTTTGTAAGTGTTTTGCCGTGTAGTTTTACGGCCGTCGGCCCAGTATTTCGGGGCCACCCTCGAAAAACATTTCGAGTCAGCCGGCTTCGATTCTCGGGGGGCCGTGTTGGTGCAGCCGTATAGACACGCGTGTGTCTCCACACGATCATGCAATATTCACGGTAATATTCTTGGCTCGATGGAAGCTCATTCTATTCCGCGCGCTGCCTTCTTTCCTCTCCGTTTCTCCTTCTCTCTCTCTCTCTCTCTATTTCTGTCTCTATCTCTCCATTTCGCTCCTTCTTCCCATCGATATCCTTCGGCAAGATTTTTCCCTAACCATCTCCTCTTTTTCTGGATCATTTGCCGCTTCGTTCGCTTGACGCACATATGAAATTCGCGCGGCCCAATGGGCTTGTTCTTAAATAATCCGCAAAGTTTCGATGAGGGCCGATTTAACAAGGAACTTTCATTTGGACGCGATAAAAACTTGGAAACTTGGTTCTACCACACAATCAATTTACCGAGGCTGTAGCTATTTCTCCAATACCAACAGTCTCTCTCGGCGGAAGTACGTTTAAATAAAATTAATATTATAGATTAAATGGGACAAAACACTCTCTTCTTACATTTAAATTTTTACATTTAATTTTTTTTCATTTACATTTAATTTTAATAAACTGCAAACTCTTTTTATAAAATCTGTTCTTTTATAAGAAAAAATCTAACCTGTTACAAAATACTAATCTTTATAAGCTATTTTCTAAAAAAGAAAGCATCTTTTGTAAAGGACTGATTTTACAAAAAGAGAGTTATGTAACTAAAATATGTCTGCATAAAAAATGTCATGTCTCTTTATTATTAGACTCTCGAAAATCTTGTCTTCAAATAGAAGGATTCCTCTCGTAAATAAATAACTATTATTCTCACGTAAAAGACCGAATTAATCGAATGTTGCCGCGCTGCAGTGTCATAATTTATACGTTCATAATTCAAGCTTACGCTAAAGTTGTAATGTAATTCCTATTACATTGCACCAATGCATAATTCCGCGTAATTACTTAGTGTAATAATATCTCGCTAGCATAATCATAGTATGTTAAGACGCGTCTATATACAACAAACAGGCGTCGCACGTCGTGACGCAACGGAAGAATATTCTTTCCATGTAATTTGAGTACACGGCCATGTAAGAAGTGAAATATGACCAGTGACCTGGATTTAATCCGCGTGCGAGAAGAAAAATGTAAGACGCGGCCTTCTCTCCATCGCGACACAATAGTTCCGCGAAAGAAATAAAGACAAATCTTAGCCGGACATTTCAAATTATAAAAGCGCGAAGGACGCTGACCTGTCAGACATCGCATTTTCATTCTATTCGTATACATATATAACTAGATACGTAAATCTTTAAGCGGCCTCCGATAATGAAACGAGACATTTTCTCTTCGCGCAAAAATCTCGATGATGCTTCTGCTCCAGAGCACAGAACAGCGAGTTTCAGTTTGGACGGAATATTCCCCGAAATAGCCGAAATATATTCCAGGAAAAATCAATTAATATAATTTTGCGGGAAAAGGTTTACTCGGATGTTACGAAATTAAATGCTTCGAAAAATCGATGCAAATTTTATGATTAGCGAAATATTGTACTTTTTAGAGATATACTTGTAATAGAAACTTCCGAATAAAAATGTGACGTGAATTAAATTCTAAAACACACATTAGGATTAAATAGGACACGGATTAAACCGGAAATTATCAAAATAATCTTACGTGCGCGCGAGTAATACGTACGAATAAGAGATCAAGGCTCTATTTCCGCACGATCGATTGCTGCAACCATTACTACACGTGCAATTGCAGTTTCTGTGTTACACCTGATAACATTGCCGCAGTTGCAGCTGCGTGGCTGAAGAGTTGCCAGAGATGCGAGGCCAAGTGTGTGTGTGTGTGCAGTTGCGTGTCTCTCGGAATTGAGCGAAAGAAACTTCGTCTCAAAACTGCGTCTCTCGTTTCGTATACGAACCCCGGAACTCTACGTCTTACGACGACACGTCGTGTTTATTAACGGAACTTGGCAGAATTGTGGGACGCGCGTCTTTCTCTCTCCCTCTCTCTCTCTCTCTCTCTCTCTCTCTCTCTCTCTCTCTCTCTCTCTCTCCTGCAGGCGCGCGCGCGCGAGGACGACGCGTATTGATATTCCTCGCACCGTGTACGTCGAGTCGAGAAAATTGCGCGCCAAGGGTGGGCCCTTCAAAGCCCCGCGCGCGTTCCTACGAAACAAATTACCGAGCGACAGGCGGGGGCGCAACGTGCATTTTGAGGAGCCGCGCGCGAGTACCCGTAAAACTAGTTTGCGCAAAATGTACTGAATTCACAATGTACAATTCTCTAACGAAATACAGCGCAGATAAGCGTGAGCCTGTAAAGAATATTCTAGTAAACAGCGAATCCGAACAATCCACATAGCTTAGCGATCTTTCCTTTTAAACTTTTAAATTTTTTGTTCGAGAAATATTTGCAAAATTTTGTGAAAACGAGAAAAAATAATAAATAATTATTTTTCCGCGGTAATTTAAATTTATTACATTGATTTATTAAAATCAAAAGAAAAAGTTTCGATTCAATAAGAATTTTAGTTCTCTTTGATTAGAAAAATTTGATATAAAATAATAATTTTAATTTATTTGCACAAATACTTTCTCTTTTTGATTAAATTAAGATAAATTAAACTCTTTGAAAATAAATGTTAGATTTGTTATACGATCATGGAGTCTATTTATCAATAAATTTGAAATGCAAAGCACAAACAATATTTCAAGCATATTTGGCTCGTTATATTATATAATTTTACAATGTATAATATATCTTATAAGATTTATGTTATCATAAAAAAAGCAAATTGATCAGTGCTCAATGTTAATTTTTTTTAAATAATTTTATATATTACATCTTTTTTGTCAAAATAATACAACATAGGTATAATCTTCTTAAACTCAATTTAATAAAATCAATTATAATAATTATATTATATTACAAAATTATATATAACATAACTCTTCCCCAATGAGTACACTTTATGACGTTAGTGAGACGGCTTAGTAAATCTGGAAAGTTCATCCTGAAGGGGAAGTTAAATACATCCAAGACATTGCATTGTCGATTTTCAGTATACTGTGAATTGTGTATTATTTTTTTTCCGCGATATTCCGATTTCGCATTTATAATTGTTACCGAAAGTCATACATTCGATGCCGAATTAGAAATCTCATTGAACATTGTTGGACAATGCTCAATGGAAGTTCTGCTCTGACAAGCGAGTTGAATCGATTGAAGTTCGGTCGCCCGATAAGGGCGGATTAAAGCTTTGTCAATTGCGCGATAAGGGCATATGAGATTGTCATTCCGCGTCTCTTGTCCCACATATCATACATCAGTGGTATCGCCATACGTGTCTTCATGTTTAGCCTATCAAATACCACGGTCTCTTTTCTTTTTCTCTACGCCATGAAGACATATATGTTTCGCCTTGACAAATTAGTACGACTTTTTGCGCGACGAAAAGTTAATTCCCATTTTCTAGATTGTCTAGATAATCGGAAATAAGTATCCTCCCTCGCGTCTGCAATCCATTATAATATCATGACGAATCGTTTTTAAGCGAATTTGATTCACTCTGAGATCCGAATATATGCTCTGAGGCAAGAATCGGGATGTCAATCCCATCCATCGATCTCATCTTCTTTCGCTCGGGCTTAACCTTTGCTCAAAGTTATTTCGTCGACTCGAAGTGAGATCCTCGCATATTGCTTTGCGCTCGCAAAATTCGAGAGTCAATGAATCTTGATAACTTCAGAGAAGGAACAAGTCTAAAAGGCATCGAGTACTGGCAAAGCAATGGGTAATTTATTATTCGTATATTAATTATTATTAATATTAATTTGATTTGTTCATTCGATTGATTTATAAGTAAAAATTAGAGAAAATATTTATATAAAATCTATAATTCTGTAAAAATTTTTAAAAATAATTTAAAGTCTCAAGATCCATGTCCCTGTGTACAATAGCCTCTCCTGTCAAATAATATGCACTACCATCTGCGCGTATCTTTTTGAAAAAAATTGAATTTGTGAACAAGCTTCACTTATAGGTGTACCCTCCTTATTTTGTCGCTTTCTTCGGGGATGAGATACGCGCGCGGAAAACGAGAGATGCGCGACGCGAGAAGCGAGTTGCGATATAAAATATATACTTAATCTGTATTCGGGGCGCGAACGCGCCCGCCCGGCCGGGCTCTGCCTAGCCACCGGAATACAAAATTCCCGTATTCAGATGCCCCGCGACAGAAATTGACTTTATTGAGGTTTATTGATCCGCAATATTGTGTTCCGGTGCGCGGAACGCCCGCGGTGTTGGTTTCTCGTACACAGGTTCGCGCCCTCGCGCGTGTCTCCTCTACACGCATATTCGCGTGTGCACACGGAGTAGAGTGTGGTCCCCTCGCACCGATGACAGCGCATTCCCGGAGCTGCAGAGATCCGATTTAACAGAGCATCGATACTTGTACTCGATCAATGTTGAATGAATACGAAAACTTATCGATACATTAATCAATATCTTCTCTAAAAAAAAAAATATGGCTTTTTAATTAAAAAAAAAAAAAGAATTGTCCAAGCACACATAAATTAATAAACATTGAAAAGTGCGAATAAAAATTATATAACTGTCAAATTGCTTCACATAAATATTATTATGCATTCGCAAATTAAAGCAAAATGTGTATGTATGTATTTATATTATATTTCAATATTATAAAAATATTCTACGTATTCCCCCTATATTTTATTCGTTTCGGTTTATTGCGTTTTAAAGTAAATGCATGTGTACATGGAAAGAGCTCGCCTCGACGGATCTAATCGAGAAACATGTCGTATCGCGAGCATCTGTGCCGTGCACATTTCGATTCCCCGCGCGCAATGGCGAGTCGCATGTACTTGGAACAAATGTCTTCATGCATACCGGCTTTGCGATAAGAAAGCGCGAGAATCGTAACAGCGCATCGATCGACCGGAACGAAGCCAATCTGCGAATAGATTATGCGTCGTGATGTTATCGCTCCGATGTTTGTTTAGAGGATATTTCGATAAACATTTTTCACCATATATGATGACAGATTCGCTATCGGTTATAACTGATCGAACGACAAATGTGTTGAACTAGATCGGATCTTTTTACAAATCACATATTTCTCATATGCATTTTATAACGTTGCGTTCAGTCATGTGTCATAAGATGCGCTCTTGCATTTAAAATATTATATTTTTGATTAATTATGATTTCTTGAAACATAGTTTTTTATCGATTCTCAAATATATCCATAAAGAAATATTCTTCTCTTGTTGCGTTTCGAAAATTGCACAGCGCTCGCCTTCAAATAAAGAGATGCCGATCTTAGGTGCATCTTCCAGCGAATTATTTGATTCGTGCCTCATCGAACAATGTAAAAGATAATGCAATCTCAGCCTTTTTACAATCGCCGCATGTGGATCGGTGACGTTTTTCTACTCTCGACGATCTACTGATAGCCTTCATAGTGCGAGGTATATAATTTTAATTAACCGCCGTTTATCGCAACAAGGCAGTTCGCCATTTGCCAATATTAATTGGGTCACCCGGTATGCACCGCGCATGCCGGGCCTGAACAAAGAAGACGATCGCGCACGAAACTTCGACGACTTCGAGAAGCTGGAAGGGTTCGGGTGGGTGAACAGGTTTTAGTTCTCACAAAAGGGAACCCATACGGACCGCCATCCATGCCCATGTAATATCACGATGGTCAAAAGTGAATGTGTGCTGGCCTAACGACGCGTAGTTATAAGTTATAAATTATAAACTACGCGCCGAATTATACCGAGATAAGCATCGAATCTTTTATCGAAATCTTTCACGTAGCAACCTCTAGTTGCTCTTTTTTTTCTTTTCTTTTCTTACGATGCATCCTTATAATTATCGCAATTTTGCGACGATAATTTTAATGTCGATTTAATATCGCTGATGGAATTAAACGCGACAGTACTTTCACTGGCTCGGACGAGACTTGGACTAAATTTTCTCACAAAGCGAGTTTCATTTGACATTATGAATTATCAGCGCGGCGACAAACAAGCGCAATGTCGAGTAAATTACGCAAATATTCCCGCTGAATCTCGGAATGCAACCATGAATTTTTACACCTCATTCGCGATACCGCTATTATAAAACGTAATTTCACGTAAAATCGAAAAAGAAGCTTCTTTAAACTGCCTCATTGTTGAGACTGACACGCCAGCCGGCCACTTTTGCGCGATGTTAAATTTTAATTGTGCATTTAAATGAAACTTGTCTCGTAATAAATAATTTCTCTCCATCTCAACGACAGAATAGCGTTCGATTGATAAAGGATTTCATTGCTCGTTGCCTAATCAAGCAACAAGTTCGATTATCAATTAAGTTCGGTCGACGAACGGCGCGAGCATTTTCGCTAACGCGATTATATCCGGCGTTTCGCTTTCCAGCACGGCGCGACGTAGCCGTGCGCGACATAATTTATTTCCGCGGAGGGAAAATGTACAGTCGCACTTTTTGGCGCGGCTCAAGTTCCTCCCGGTAATAAGAAGAGAGTCGCTTACTGGAACGGAACCAAGTGGCGCGTTTTCGCGCGCGACGAACGGAGGGTGAGAGCCAGGCCGCGCGCGCGCGCACACAGCATGGCACGGCACGTAATTATCCACTTCGAAAACTCGGCGCCGCGTCGCTTCAGAGCGACGGAAGAACCGGCGGAGATGCGACTCCCGGGCGCGGTACGAGGCAGTGACAAAACACGACAAATTAATGGCCGGAATGCGCTGATGTTACACATATAGCCCGACCGTTTCGAGAGCTGTAATACAGCGTGTCCCAAGAGGAATTTCTGCACGGAATATCCCGTTTCTATTACTGCGCTACATCCTTCAGCCACGGACGGACGGGTGTGTGAAACAATTCAAGATAGAATTTTCGACGACAAAAATGTCTGTAATTCTTGAATTACGAACAATTAAAGACGAGAAGCGTTGCAGAAGATAATGAATAATTTACTTGATTCCGAGTTAATTTCAATTCGAAATATTTAAAGTTAAATCAAGAACTGGAAATTCTCGCTAGAAAAAAATCAGAAATTAATCAATGTATAAGTTTGAGATATATTTTATGTTCCGTAAGATAGAATATTTTAAAAATATAATTTATCTATATAAATTTATAATATAAATATTCAAATAGATGTATAAATAATCTAAACAAGATCTCTAAAAGAAATCCTCTTAAAATGATTATATATATATATATATATACATATATCAATGTCAAAAAATAATCAATAACCAAAACACATAGCAGTGTTATTTTGGCTCAGATACTTTAATACTACATATCGTAAGCATCCCCAGACGTACAGTCGAGTGCGTATCGTGCGTTTTTACGAGCGCTCGGCGACGTCTCGCAAGTCGTTTCAACGCGACGAGATACTTTCGCGGCTCGGTGGCTCGTCGTTCAGCATCGAAGGAGGGAAAGGTTTAGATGGGTCACGAGGATAATTCAGCGACGACATAAAAAAAGAGAATGCCAATGGAAAAAAAAAAAAAAACAAAAAACGGGTCACTCGTTTTTCACGGTTCTTTAACGCGACGCACACAAATCGTGTGTAATTGCGAGACCCACGTCAAGTTGGCATCCGACTGTCATCACGTGAGTGTCGTAGGGCGAATTTATAGTCATCGACCTGTCCCCGCCGCTTTGTTTCTAAAAAGAAAAATTAGATCTCGATGCGTTCGACAAGTAATACTTATTAGAAAATGGACGCAATGAGTAATGATTAATGCAGCGTAATGAATGAGAAGAATCTTTGTTTTTTTCTCTTTAATTTTCTAATCAATTTGGAATCATTTTTCTTTTTGAGATGAAAAAAATATGATGTATTTATTTGCTGTATAAGCTTTTAATTCTCCACAAATATCTTCTAACCAAGTCTTCCATTTCACATCAATACAATTGAAATAAATTTAAAAATAATGTTAATTTAAAATTGATTGAAAAAATAAGATTTTATATCCTTTGTTAATTATTTATTTCAAAAAGACTTTAGATAGCCTAATTTTTAGCTCTCCACCCTCTTCATTAAAAAATAAACAGAGCCTCATACCCTCAAAAATTATTAAAGAATCTTCCATTATCGGAAATCGTTAAATACAACCACATTTACGTATTACGTAAATATAATATTTATTTTCCGTTTCGCCGTCTCGGATGCGTCGTTCAGCGCGACGCAAAGCTGCGAATATGCGAAATTAGGCTCCCGATGTGACGTATATTATTCTCTCCTCAAAATTCACACGGCAGGATCCACTTTATCCCTGAGATAAATATAAGATTCGCGTCCTTTTTCCTCTCCCTTTAATTCCCAAATATTTTTTTGCGATACAGCCTGGAGCTCAACTTGTTGCGCTTTACTGGCCCGTCACCGCCCGCTGAAATTCCTATTTGTTCCGGTAGCGAGGGCGTGTGATAAAGGACGAACGGCGATATATAGAATAGAGAGAAAAGAGGGACTGAAAAAAGAGGGACAAGACGGTGCGCGGAAACAAATAAGCACGAGAAAAGATATGCGAAATGGAAAAATGGCATAGTAATCCATAAGAATGTCTCGGTAAATATAAGCAGAAGCTATTTTCCTCTTTGCCGCTTCAAGCTGAAGTTACACGGTTCTCTTTCTCGACTATGCATGGAGGAACTGTTCAAAATAAACTGAACAAAATCCAACAATTGAATAGACAAGATTCATTTTTTATCGCGTTATTAAAAAATCATATAATACTATGTAATATATTTTTTTTTCCGGAGTGATACTTGATTTCTTAAATCTGGAATATTTCTTGATATATTGGGATTATCAGATATGATGCAATAGACGTTTCGCTTCGATAAATCATTTAAGATGAATCATAGGGAAATAGAGAATGCCATCACTTTTCCGTGGAAACATTATATGTATACAATCCACTTCGTTTCGGACGATTTACCCGGGATGATCATCGAGATATAGTGAGCGCCATGTAAATTTCCCCTTTAACAAATTCGGAGAAAGATGCGAGAATTATAGAGTAATGGAGCCTCAAGGGCAAATCCAGCGGCACCGGTTCGAAAGCAAAAGGAGAAATATTAAGGGCGGGGCCGTGACGGAAAGCGGAAAGAGAAACGGGATAAGGACAGAGGACGTCGAGGGACAAATAGGAGAGATGGAGGTGAAGGAGGACGACGAGGACGCGAAGACCAGAACACGAGCTTAGGGATGCGCGGAACAAATTGCAGGAAGGGGAATAAGGGTGGCGAACGGTAGGGATGCTTAATGATAGAGAATTGCAAGTAATGGCGGCTAACGCGGCCTATTTAACACCTCCGCCTTCCCCGCCTTTCCTATCACACGAAATAACCTTCGCGTCCCCTTTAATATTTTCCTATCGTCTTGAAAACAAATGCCTGCCTTAAAAAGTCAAGGATGTACGAACGCGAACGACAAATATTTTTAAACGCATTCATATGTGCATCCATACATGCACGCATACGCATATATATGCTGCTCTTAAATAGATAACAATTAAAAATGTTAATTGGAACATTTAATATCAAGGAATAAAAACTGAATAATAAAATTTAATCCATGTAATTGTGCGGCTCGTATTCGCTGTTCGTTCATTTAGTCTGTTTACCGTACATCTATCTTTATGTATACTAGACTCTTCCGCCATCTCAGAGCTGCTCGGCCGAGCAAATTATTACGCTTCTAGGACGCAATTTCGCCCGCTTTAGAATATCGTAATAGCGTTTGTCCCTCAAGCTTACGAGCGTAAAGTCGTTTTCCCATGGACATATTTTTCAACTTAATCGACGATGCTTAAACTAGTTATTTCTGATTTTTTTTAAGTATCCAATCAAAAGATTGCCCCTATTTAAACTATAAAAAATAAAGATTTGCATAAAAAAAATGTGACTGTATTAATTAAATACAGAGATAATTTTCCAAAAAGCTTAAAGTAAATTTTACAATATTTTTTCTTCTAAAATAAAATAAATAAAGATCAAAAAATCGCGAATAGTTTATTCTCGTGATGACTTGTCTCAAAAAAGCTTTCTCGTCTAATATATTCGCTTCGCACGAGATCGTCAAGGATATATCGGCTTATAAAAATCGGCGTATAAAATCGGCTTTGCGATAGTTGCTGATCAACCGGTAGCTCGAAAAGAAACGGTAGCATTCAAAGTCGATCGGTTACTCCCGCTCGCGCTCTAACGAGACGGTAATGTTGCTATTACGTGCAGTCATCATTCGTAGTTTCGTTTTACGAGCGAAACGAGTAATCGATTTAGTCGGCCGAACGCATCGGAATAATTGAATGCAGCGAGGAAGATATCTGCCTCGCGCGCGATTGTCGCACAAATTCTTGCGTTTGTATCTATGTTGATGTGCGTGTTTGCGCGTACTTTTTCTGATTCTAATAATTGAATTCCGCGGATTCATCGTCGCCAAATCGTGGATTTGACGAATTTACCGCGCGAGCCGAATCAAATCATTGATATCAATATTCCGTCTCGACGAGACATTCGATCGAGCGGACCGTCAAAAGTCTATTCGTCCGCGATTTCGCAAGCTCTCAAAATCCCAACCGAATCATCATAAATGTCATTTCTCTCTCAATAATGACGCGACAATTTTTGCACGTGATTCCACAAATTTTGATTGTTTATAAGCTAAAACTTTGTTTTCAATTCCAAGAATATATCTTTATACTTTATTTAAAGATGAAGCGAAACGAACATCTCAAGTAAAAAAAAAAAAAAAATATTTATGTTTCAATCACATGTTCCGTTAAATCTCGGTAAATCAATCTAAAGTTGGAGCAAAATTTTTCATCGAAAAATCACCGGACAAATCGCGTTGGCGTGTCGCTTTTCGACGAAAATCGCTGCAAGGTTCTAAAATCGCATTAAGCGGCCGAGCTAACGAAAGTGAACTGGGCACGAGAAGGGCGAGATGATGGGCAAGAAGGAAGTCGAGGGGCAAGGAGGCGGAGAAAAAAGGAAGACGAAGGAAGAGGAGGGGAGGAAAGGAACGGGAAAAAAGACGTCGAGGCCGGACGCACACTCGAGTCAAGCCGAAACGAGGTCCAGCCCCATGAACCTTACATAAACCAGCCTCGTCTCTACTCTCTTCTCTCCTCTCCTTCAAGCTGGTCCTCTTTATCTTCGCCCTCACAGCCTCTCTTCCCGCCCCCGCGCGTCTTTGCACTCCCTCACACTATGGACCGCAAGGCACGGTATTAAAGCCGCGCTCACATAAAGCGCTTTTAATTTCGTATTTCTTTCTTCGGCACGTTCTCCACAGGCGCGCCTTAACCAGTTTATAACCGGAGTCAAATGTGCGGCGCGTGATATAAATTATTTATTTCCGCCGAAGCGCTATCGCATAATTTCACTGAATTAACGGTGCACGTTGCGGCATAAAAAAAACGATCGAGTGGATGATAGTTACACTTTTTTTAACTTTGTCCCATCCAGGTGATGAATCGGTAATACAACATAAATTTGTGCGCCCAAATTTATTTGTATCAAAAAGTTTGTCGATATACCCAATAAGCATTCCAGATTGATCGCATATTTTTCCATTTACAAATTTTTTTATTTTTTTTTATTTGTAAAATTGATTTTTCCGAAGCGAAGTTTTCCGAAAAGAAAGTTTGTCGTTCTTCCTTATCATTTATTTTGATATAACAATCATTTACTTAAAAATTTCGTGTAATTAAAATTAAAATTAAATGGAAATTAAGCTCTCAAAATTATCAACAACACAAATCATTCTTTAATCATTAAAGATTCAAGAAAATTCAACTGGTTTATAATCATAAACCAGTTCACTATGTAAATATTATTTCATCCTATTTTAGCCTATTATTAAAAAACGTCCCCCACTTTTTGTTCTTCGATGCGTTCTCTCATACCCACCCACCAGATATGCCATTAAATAACGTTCACGTAAAGCGCTTGTAATTTCGTATTTCATCCTTCGGCGTATTCTCTTCCCCGAGAGACCGCATTAAGCACTTTATAGCTCGTGTCAAATATTTCTTAAGATCGGAACTTTACGGCGCGACGACCCTTTATTATCCCTTGCTACAGCCGCAACGCTGAAACTCATTCATAAAAGGTATTTTGATCAGGATCATAATAATTAAATCGTAATTAAATAGAAATACATTGGCTCAGTGTATGTACAAGTGAAACTAACAAAAGATAAGACTAACTAATTTAATTAATAATGTTTCGAAACATACTGAACATACGAATAAACAAACAAAATTATTTCGCCGAAAAAAAAGCATTGGGATCACGGACGCCGTGCATCGTGCACGAAGAAAAGATTGTTCGGCAAGCGGAAACAAGCGACGAGAAAAGTCATGACGAAACTTCTGCCACACGGGACAGAAGTGATACCTCGCTTCTCCTCTTTCTCTCTCGCGCGGCCGCGCAGCAGAGAGGCAAAGGAAAATGCCGTTGAAAATATTCGATTTCCGCGAGAAGCCGACGAGCTCTCGTCTCTGAAAGTAGGCAGACTCTTTAAAGCGTTCGGCACGTAGTAGAAAGTCGGAGCAAAACGATCCTCAACTTTGCACGTCTCTGGTCGAAGATATCTCTCATCCTCCGCGAGATCGCAGCCGATCGTCCTCATCTCATTCTTTTTTTTTTTTATTTGTTTTATTTTTATTTTTTTTTTTCGCTCCTACTCGTACGCCATCGCCCGATTTGCAAATTGGACAATGTTCCAGCACAGGTTGTCGACCTCTAAAAATCGAAAAACGGATCGACATGTGTACGCGGTGTCAAAACTTTATTCGATATTTTATATAAAGGCAGCTTTTGAAAAGAAATACTTGGTTACTCATCCGTAAATATCTTATTTACGATATTTATGTCTCTTTGAGATTTGCTTTACCGTAACTATTATGTCTAATATTATTAGCTGCTATTAAAGTTAAAAATGTTATGTAAAAAAAAGACGACAATTCCAAAACAATGAAAAATAGAACTCATCAACTAAGATTATCGAATCTGTCTGGAAAGATTTTATCTCGGAACGTTCAAAGCTATCTTTAACAGGCCAAAGTAAATGTACAATCATTAGATATATTTCTGAAATCAATAATAAAATATTAAATGATCAAGGATTCTAATATTGCAGAGGACATGCATTGCGAGAAAATTAATTACACTTTATTATATATTTAATTTAATATAAATATAATGACATACACATATTTAATAAAATATAAATCTGTTATGTGTATCTATATAATGAGTATGCACAATTGAAAGTAAGCTAATTATTACAATTTCCATTATCATCGTGTTATTCATGTATCAATATATTTAATCGCTTCCTTTAGCGTGTTTCTTTGGAAATTAATATAACTTTGCACAATAGTATATGTATATAATCTTATAATTATATTAATTTACAAGACTATTAATTTGACAACTAGCCATCAAATTAAAAAAAATTTAAATATACGAGAAAGTATCTGCAAAAGCAGAAGCAATTTCAGTTGAATAAAACAAGTTTCACATGTCGTTTCGATGCAAAGATCGAGAACCACTGTCGAAGGAACGAAGCCACAATGCCAGCCGATTGATTTACGTTGCTCGTTACGCGGTCCACTGCTCCGAAGAGAGAAAAATAAATTGATAGAGAGGAGTAGTGGAGAGAATGGGAGAAGAGAACGGGGTGGTGGAAAGGAGAGAAAGAGGGGAGAGGACGGAGGAAGAAGACGCCGAGCGAGAAAAGGGAAAGGATCGAGAGAGAGAGAGAGAGAGAGAGAGAGAGAGAGAGAGAAGAAACATCGGCTCGAAGAAAGAGCACCTCTCGAGGAAGAGAACGCGAAAGGGGAACGAGGAGGGTGTGCAAGGAGAAACGAGCGGACCAAAAGAGCCGCATGATGGGAAATGCAAAGTAGAATGAGGCAGTATTGCGCGCAAAGAAAAGGAAGGCTGGCTCTCGCCTACCGAGGTCACGCTCGTGCGTCACGTACGCTCGACTAATCGCAACTTCTATTACTACCCGCTCGCTGATTTACACTTCCGATCGCCGATCCGGAACGAACGGCGGCGGGATTTCGGCTGAATTACCCCGTGAACCGGCGGTAATAAGGCGCTACTTCCGGATCTGATCCATTGGTGACTAACGCCGGGGAAAACTCGTACGCCAAATACAATCGGTCTGCTATCTTGCTGAACGTGCTTGTGCACGAAATATCTTTCAACGCAGCTTATCTTGATTCAAAAATATATCGGAAATCTACCTTTAATGTCACTTCCACTCTAATTATATTATAATATTAAATGACTTTCTTCTAGCGCTAAATCTCAAGACTATCGTTTTGTACGAACAAACAAGATTGAGTTATATGCAAAAATCTTGTCGACATAAATTCGCAAGGAGTAAAGATTGTGCCCGAGAAGGTCCGAAGGGAAGGAGCGCATGTAAAAGGACACGGAGAACCACGACGGTTCCAAAATGGCGCATGATGGAAAATGCAAAGTAGAGCGAGATATATCTTGGCGGCGAATAAGATTTCTACCGAGCTTGTGCCCGCACAGTTACGTCCGATAGAGCTCAGACTCCGTTAACACTATTATTTAAAAGATAAAAAATAAAGACTTGTAAATTGTTGCGATCATTTCCTGTGCATATTATAAAAATAATAATTCTAGAGAGAAAGAAAAAGAATGGTAAAAAAAACTTACAAATAAGATTCAACAAATATAAAGTGGAGAAAAATATAATATAATTATCTGCTATTAAACAAAAATTTTGAATAAAAAATGTATCTGTTCGATAGCTTTGTGTTTTTAAATGTAGCATAATACAAATGAATTATTTATTAACTTATTAAATAAGTAAATTAATTAAAATATCCGTGTTTGCATTCGCGATAAACTCGTTTCTTCGAACACATGAGTGGATACAAAATACGCCAATTATAAAAAATATATTAATTAACAAAAATAGATCGAGTAAACAAGTAAAAAATTTATTGAAATCTTGATGATCGGTGAAAAAAATTATGTCCATAGGCTATCTTAATTTTCTCATTTCAAATATTTTTCCGAATTCAATAAATTATAATCTACTCATTTTGTATTTACTTTGCGTTTTTGCTAACACAATAATACACTCGCGTAATTTCGGCGCTAAAGTAATGATATAAAAGATAATAAATTAATATATGAAGTATAACAAATCGCAAATATACATATATTTTTAACGCGATATAAAAAATAAATGCGTAATTAAATTGCACGGCATACAAATTAAAAAAAAAAAGAAAAAAGAAACAGTGTTATCGTCGTATTTTTTTCGCGCAGCGTCGCTTCTCTGTATATCCACGTAGCTCTCAACATCCTTTCCTTTCCCTTATCTAAATCCGGTCAGTGCAGCGTGACATGACTCCCACGAATCTCAGAGGAAAGCGAAGGGGGAAGAGCAACGCGCGAATGAACAGTACTCGCGCGCCGGCTCATCGATATTCGTCGAGGCGGCGCGCGCGAGGCATCAAGACGGAAAAGAAACAGAAATAAATGCAGAGCAAAGGAAAGGAAAGAGAGAAAGAGAAAAAAGAAAGAAGAGAAGAAGACGCAATATCTCTCGAGAAGTAATCCCAGTCATTAGCGATCGCCTCGCTCCAATACTGCCACTTCGTGCTCTTTCACGGACCGCTCCGAAACCGATCCGTGCCCGTTGCGCAAGGTGACTAATGGATTCGAGAACTGCACCCAATTGTAATTGCAGATGCAGACGGTGCATACAGATTGTACGCAATCGACGTGCGGGAATACTAATATCGATGTATCGCGTCGAACGTCCTGCTTACACAAAGCACATATCACAATAGTGATATCTCTATACGAGATGTCACTATCACTGGACGATAGAAAATTCCTGTGACTTTTCCGTGTCACTCCTTAAAAAGGAGAATAAAAAGTAATTCGAAGGAAGTTAGATGAAAAGAATGCATAAAGTAATATTTATAATATTTATAGTTTGTCCCCACTCGATGCAGAATTTGAACTCGAAATGAGACGATCTTTATTTAATTAAAGTTTAATTAAAAATCACTTTTTACGATAACCATATTTTCGATATTAATAAAAGCACAACATACGTCTTCGTATTTCGAAATTAATATATGCTATCAAAATTATTGCTGTAAATTGAATTAGTATTTCAAAAGAAAGTTTGTCCTCTCCTCTGCTCCATCAACTAAACGTTACAGTCCATTCTTGCGATGAGAGTATCAGAAGTAATCTGGGAAATTCCATCGCGAGTTCCGTTAAGAGGAAGATTGTTGGCCAGGCTGTATTGGTGCCGGGGGATCCTCGATGGGCGTATCGATAGCGTCGTCTGCACGTTCCGCCTTTCCTTTACCATCGTCCGAAAATCCAGCCGGAGCTATTAACCGCTTTTACGGACGCGAGGAAAGTAAAAAGTAACGCGTCGACACATCGCATTGCGAAGGAACACGAGCGAAAAATGGGGAGAGAGAAATTTCGACACAAGCGCAAAGGGAAGTAAAGGATCTCGAAGAAGTAGAAGAACAAACGGGAAAGAGAATCATATATGTGTGTGTGCGCGATAACACATGAACGAGCACACGGCTCACTGAGCAACAACCACTTTTACGACATACTCTTTCTCTCTCGTATTCGCGAATGTCGCAATCGCGGTATCCGAGAGTACCAGCAGATAGCTACAAGGGAAAATAGAATGAAATGGCCATGGAGGAAGCAGGAGAAAACGGGAGAAGGAGTAGCGAGCGAGCGTACCATCCACCATACGACGTCATGCCGTACGTGAGTTAAGACTTCGGCATGGTCCTTAATTTGAGAGCGATACCACGACGAGGGGAATCGCGACGAAGGAGGGATGGAGACGAAGGAGGGATGGAGACGACGAAGCGCAACCCCCGAAGACAAAAGCGTTCGTGTGTGCTTTACGAGCCGTAGCCTTTTCTCCATCAACGTAGCGGCTACATACGGCTCTCTTTTTATCAGCCGTAAATTTAATCAAGCCGCGATTGACGCACGAAAGGAGGAGAGATGAGAGGGGAGTTGGGAGAGGGCAAGCGCTTTAGGCAGAGGCTTTCAATCAATGTCTAGACCGTCCTCTTGTCACGAAAACTCGCGCTATGTAGTGGTCCTGATGCGTCGAGGATAGGCAGGGTTGAGAGCAACGCGAGGGGCAGGTACGAAGTAGGAGGGAGAAAAAAAAATTGATAAAACGCTCCCTCGGAGGTCTCAAGAGAGGCAACGATAAGAAGAGGGGGCGGGGGGGGGACACCTTGAATACGATGCGTGTCGTTACGTAGTCGCTGTCCCTCGATAAGGCCGGAGTTTGCAGCAAATATGCGCGCTCGATATCTCTCGGTAAATCGTGATTTATTACGGCAAGGTGTGTTCGTGCTCGCGATATATACATGAACGCGGTATTTTCTTATTACTGAATATTTCCAGGGAAATAAAGATGCAGTCCCGTGAGAGAGCAAAATATCGAGAAGAAAACGTCAATTAAAACCTTGGGGCGTGTTACTGAATTGATTCTCGATACTTTCGTTCCTCCAATTAAATTTACGAAGGTATCTCTTTGCTCTTTGACGCCCGGTAGAATCGTTGCAAAAACATACATCTCAAAGATGCCAACACTTAAATAAACTAGAAATAGCAAAAGATGTTACAAATCCCGGACGTTACAAAGATAAAGTTTGTATATACATTTTCCATTTGCAATTCTTAAGAAATTAATTACGCCTTTAAAGAAATTTACAAAATATCGTAAAAAATTTAAACCGTTTTAATAATTAGGATAATTTAGAAATATCTCGACACATACACATTAATATAAAATTAAAAATTATGAATCATAATTAGTTAGTGTTTTAATGTTTCACAAACTGAAAAGAATACCGTAATCTTTATTTTATAATTTTATATATAAAAGAATGTGTGAAGATAAGATCCATAAAATAAAATGTATGTTCACTACTCGTAAAAGGAAACTGCTCTCTTTTTATCGCTTTAACAAAAATCTAAGTATTTATAAAAAATAATCTGATATGAAATTCTTCTTTAATTCTTTTACATGATAAATATGTATATGACAATCTTCTCATAAGAGAATCACTTTTAGTATTTTCTCTAACATTGCATCCAATCTTATCTATTTTCTTACGTCATTATAATAATAAAACAATCCATAATAATTATCAGTATTTTGGAATTTTCACAAAAATGGTCAATTTATCAAAATATCGAATTTTTTAAATGCCATTAAATTATTCTGTGATGACTTTCATGTACGGTAGCAGTTAAATCCAAATTGGTGACACGGAAGACGCGCCGAGGATCTAAATAAGTTAAGAATTAACTGCTCGTTAATCGCGCTGCGAAATCGCGCCGAGGGCACGGTAGTTGGAAAATTGACAAAGTGCATAATTATTAACGGTGTATGCAAGCGCGCGCGCGTGCTACGGTAATTATAAGAAAGCGGCGTTACTATTAGGGAAATTTCGCATTAGCTCCGGGTACGCGGATAAGGAGTCGCGGGAGTTATTCGATGTAATCCTGGATACGCGAGTTATTACGAAACAAATCTGCGAAAATTGTCCCGCAGTTTGTGTCCTACATATATATATATATAAACGGCGGGGAGTGATCGCGATATCTGTCGCTCATGGCATTTCGAGGCGTCGTAAAACGGAAATGTAATAGCGGAAAATCGATGTCCGGGAAGGACATGTGTGGGAGGGGGAGGGGGAGCCCTCTCTCGGTCCTCACTGTCCTCTCCCCCTCTTTCTTCGCCGCTCTTCCCACGTCGCCCTTATCATCCGACGTCTACCGAGTTAAACTCCCTCCGCGATATTCGAGTAACTTCCGCTCCGACGAGGCGGCACGAAACTGCAACGACGTGTTTGGACGTTTGACTTACAGGCTCGGAAACTTGTTTATTCGCATCGCGAGGCGTGCGCCGGGCGAAATGTATGGAATCGTCGGCAACTTACAGACGCTCTCCTCCCTTCCCCTCCCCCCTGCCCCAAAGCGAAACGGAAACTTCGCGTCCGCGCCCGGCGGTGAAATAAGAATCGGGAATGGAAACGGCAGCGTAGTAACGTAAGTCATCGCCGCTATAAAAATACGTCATCGATGGCGAACGCTTCGATAGTCACGCGCGTCGCGGTTCTGTCAATATATATTCGCGGTAGAAGTCGTTCAAACTTGAGGAACATCTCACCAACAATTTCTAAGTCTTTGTAAACTTTTGGAATTGTCGATACCATAAAAATCGCGCCGCGTTACACGTCGTTCTTCTAAAATTAGATAATTACTGTTATAGTGAAAAAAAAAAAAAAATTAATTAAATGCGGGTGATAGCGATAATAAATCTAATAAATGTCATCGTTAAATAAATCGCGCTCGACATATGTAACAAACTTTCAGCTCGCATATATATATCATTTGAAAATTAGATTGGGCCGAAGGTAAATTTCATTACAAATGTTCACTTCTCGCCGAATTGCGATACTGTCCTCGTTTTCGTTACGCGATCGTTGAATTCTCGCCAAAAACTGTTCACGTCATGCGATCGCGGATTCACCGCCAAATTTTTTCACGTCGTAGGATGACGAGGATCGATCACCCGCGATCGACGTTCAAACTAGAGCGCCGTCTTGGAAATGAGTATTCTTAACGTTGGCCACGAAAGCTCTCCCTTTGCCGATAAGACACTGATTTATTACTTCGACCGCTGTGGAGTAAACAGTGCCGCGCAACATCGAGCATTAATCTGTAACCCATTAAGCGTGCGCCGACTTTTAATTAATTATTTTCCCCGGATTTGCTCTTTCTCTCTCTCTCTCTCCTTCTCATCGGCCGGAGCCAAAAGCGCAAAGTGCCGGGAATAAATGCGACTGGTGGTCTTTTTACTTGGTGCAATGTCATCGATCCCCGCCGTGGCGCCGACGATCAATCGTTTCTCGTCGCCGTCGATTCAAAAACTTTACCCGAACGCGCAAAGTAGAAATTTATGGGATTGTTGGTATCTAATGGATCCACTTTGCGCCGTACAAACGCGTCGAATTGGCGAATTCACAAGCCGCGATTAAAATAAAAGCACAAATTATGAACCACCAATCGTATCCAAACGAATATTCCCTTTTTTTAAAGTCGTAAGAGAAGAATGGAATATTCTTCAAAAACAAATTATCACAAATCTAAAAACAATCACGCTTTATATTACATATTTTTTCGATGTATAATATTTAACAGAACAAAGTATCTCTTTACTGATTTTATACTTATAACTAGAAATAAATAGAAAAATAAATAGAGATATAAAGCATATTAACTTTTTTAAGCCTCTATATATGTATCATTACAACAGAACTAATATAAAATTGTTAAATATTAGATTCACAATAAATCTCATTACATCTTATAATTTTAATTGTATTAAGTTCGTATAAAATATTAGATTTTTAAAGAAAAAGATTATTCATGCTGTAAAAATAGATGGATATAAATTTTTACAATAGTGTAACTTCCTCTCAAGAAATATGGCATTAAAGTATTATAGATATTACGAGAATAAAATTTTTTTCATCTCCCACACGCGATTTCGCTCTTTCCACAGATCCCATTTTCG
The DNA here is from genome assembly GCF_021464435.1 of Cataglyphis hispanica. Taxonomy (NCBI): domain Eukaryota; kingdom Metazoa; phylum Arthropoda; class Insecta; order Hymenoptera; family Formicidae; genus Cataglyphis; species Cataglyphis hispanica. Next base: position 7,405,870 of record NC_065955.1, on the reverse strand, counting down.
TTCACGTTTTTTGTTCCATTCGGGGTGCTTTAAACAGAGAGCAGGACGTCAGTCCGTCAGCTTTAATGCCTATTAGCCACGTCGGAAATTGGACACGCCATAAAAATTTCAGTGTGGAGAGATGACGAGGAACGAGAAAGAGAGAGGGAGAGAAACCGCCAAAGGAAGAGAAGACGAGAGAATAAAACGAGCGAACGGGACAGGAGAATGATACGACCGAGCAGGACGAAGGAGCGGAAAAAGAGGAGTTGGAATGGCCGAGAGCACCAGAAGAAGACAACCAGTAATGCGGGAAAAGAGGAGGGAGGGGGAGGGAGAGGGAAAGGAGGCAAAGGAGAGCATGAACGCAGGAGATCTCGGTGAAAGCTCTCTAACAAAGACGTTTCATATTTTTATATTTTGGGGAAAGGCGAGGAGGGGAGTGTTCCGAGCGAGGTTTATGGTGCTATTACTCTGTTTGTTATTGCGGCAAATGTTACTATTACGGAGTGTACGGAGCTGAAAGAGAGTCGTTCCCGCGAAAAGAGCACGTTTGCGTGAAGACGCTGGCAAATATAATCTGCCATCTACTTTCCACGCGAGGGACTGTTCCGCCGTTGAACGGCGTAAAACGACGAGTCAAGTTTCAAACGAAAAGATATTCCTTCAACGCGCGCGTCTAATCCCTTGATTTGCTTATCGCGCATAAATTAACAACTCCCGTTTACGGGAATAAATTATGTATAATTGGAAAAAATTATACAATAATGATAAAACATAATACAATATATATCAAATGAAATGTAATTATAAATTGTCAAATCAAATTAATTTTATCGCTTTAAAATGTAAAAATAATCATGTCATGTTGAATAAAATATTCCGTTTGATAAACGAGCTTCAAAAAATGGAGTAAATCTGCAGAAAAAGATTTTTTCTACGGATAATTGCAAAAAGAACAAAAGAAAATGGGATCGCGAAAAGGGATTAAAATAATCATAAGGTAAGAAGTTCAAAAGCAAAGGGACTTTGTAGCAATAAGAGAGACGAAAGAGAGACAATTTTTAATGGAAATCCGATTCAAAAAATCAACGGGAAAATGAATAATCGGGGGCGAGAGAAGAATATACGAGCCGTAAGCGCAATAAACGATAATTGGATGCTTAAAACGGGTTGAGAGTTATCGCCAGAGAAAAGAAGTTAAATGCCGCTCGTTGAAGATCGCAAACAACATTGGTAAAGTAATCCAATTACTTCCATTTTTAATTGAATCATATGACTTCACTGGAAACATTTCTTCTTGAATGTTTGATTTGCATGAGTAGTCTTTTTCTGATATGGAGAAAAATTTCTTTATATGCCTTAATAAATAAACCATCCTATATATCCCATAATATTACATATTATAGTGTCAGTTTTAATTCTAACAATTTTAAAATATTGTTTATAATAAAAATAAAAAGACATAATACTGTTCGTTAATTCTATGTATCTCTTTGAAAATTTACATCTTTTCAAACAAATTAATCTCGTTTCTATAATTTTGATAATTTCTTTAAAATATATTCTTGTAATAATGCTATATAAAACTTCTTTTTTTCAATAATGTAAAACTTAAATAAAATTGTATTCAACACTTTAACGTTTATAATAAACGAGATTAAACTTTGGTGGCTGAGATTAAACAGGATTGAAATCAATTTCAGCGCATTAAATGTGAAAAAGAGTCATGTTTCTCTCGCTTTGCGTCATTTAATGGACGACAATTTGGCAAATTTTATTATCGAATGAGATGAAGCAAACGGAATGGACGAACATGAAAGGCTCATGGAAGAAGATCCGCAACGGAAAGACTAGAAATCTCTTCTTGAATCTTTCACCGTAAAAAGAATCTTTTTTCGATACGCGAATGAATCGATCGCTCAACAAGCGTTCTTTGATTATATATATCTCCCTATTTTTTATATTTTTTGATACGGTCTAATAAATATCTTATCTGCATCTCGGCGTTTTATGGCTGCGGGCCGTTCGGCGGAGAAGAGCACGACGAGCTAAAAGTCAGAAATAAATGGGAGTCGAAAATCCTACGACGTCGATAACAGACTCCGAAATTAGCTGGCCGTACCAAATTCCCAATAGAGATTGAACGGGCTCGTTGCGCCTCTACTATCGTGAATAACTACGTTTAGTACGCCAACCGGTAAATGGGCTCGCCAGTAAATGACCGACGGTACATATATATATACATATCCGTTTGTCGAGAAAATCCCAGTAGCCCCGGAATTGCGAGGAGAAACACGTGATAATTAAAGTTACAAAAATACAACGGTTTAAAAAAAAAAAAAAAAGAGAGAATCGAGGTAGATAGGTTTGAAAAAGGATGAGCGGTGCGGAAAAGATACACTTGCTGTCCGACGAGCGCTACTTTCATTGTAATTATCGTCGTAATTATCCGTCGCTCCGTCGCGGCGTAAAAGAGGAAGGAGAAGCATTATTTCTTTCCTTCGTGAAAGATGCCCTGCACATTAAGCAGAAATATCTCGTAACGTAACGTAAGCTTGTCTTTCGAGTGCGCTTTCTTCGAGCATCGCGAAATGTTCAGCAATTCTATGGCGCGAAATCCGAGGAATTAATCGAAATACTTGTCATCGTCGCTCCCCTGTGCTTAGAACGTTATCCCAATATTCTCTTGGGACCTACTACTGGAGTATATAGATTGTCCAAGAAACTGTGCGCTATCTCTAAATTACAGGTAGTAGAGACCAAACAATGCAGAATTATAGTTGAAGTTGAAACTGTGATTTAATCTTCTTCGTCCAGTTTCTCTTGATTCAATAATTTAACGCTAAGTCTTAACAGATTGAAAATGTATGTGTCATATAACAATAAATTTTACTCACACACACACACACTGTTCACACATAAATTCAATTTTAAATATAAATCTAATTAAAAATTAATTTAATTTATGCAATGCCGATATGTATTTCGTCCTAAACATTCTAATAAATGCGTTGTTGCAAAAAAATTGTTGTTATCTTATTTTAAAAAACTATGCAATAAGTAACAATATATTCAACTACCTCACCAAAATGGAACTTTGATCTATTTGTGAACAAACCCATCTAGCAGTAATGCTTCGAGCAAAATGCAATATAAGCTCATCAATAAGCTCATCGGTTACAGTGATATGTACAATCGATAGTGTTCGCTTCAGCAAATGTATTCGCGAATACGAATCTACTACAAATCTACGAAAATATCTGGCGGAGAGAAAGAGAGAGAGAGAGAGAGAGAGAGAGAGAGAGAGAGAGAAAAGCATGATTGTTGGCAACCAAGAATACCAAGTATTCATCCGTGAAAACATCATCGTAAGCGAACGAAGAGAAAGAGGGGAAAATATGCTTTTCAGCGTATGCATTTTACGAAACCACAGCAGCCAGACGTCGTTATCGATTGGGAATGACTTTCGCGCAAACGTGTCAGAAACGAGAAGCATGATAAACGTGATAAGAGGCGGACGAGTGGCGGCGATGGGAAAGAAGAGAAAGAGAGACAGACAAGAACAGCGAGAAGAAAATCTCGCTTCAAAATTGCAGTCTTCTGCTTGCGGCGGCGATCGACGTTCCCCGATAAACGAGAGGGAACGACGACGAAGAAGTCGACGTCTCCGCCGAAAACAGCTACGCCTGCTTGCCACTCGTTACCCGCGGGAATGGAGGATAAGGGAGAACGCTGAAAAATGGGGAAATAGAATTTAAGAGCAAGCATCGTGGGAGAACGAAAATATCCCCGGATCGAAGGCGAGGAAGGGTGGCCGCCGCCGCGATAATTGAAAGACAGCGTGTTTCGAACAAAAGATCGCAATGCGAGAATAAAAAGGACAGAGTATTCTGAAATATATCGTTCAAATATCTTGCTTGCGTATCCGTATTACTTGTCGTACCGTGAGGTAAATATTAATATGTATATTAATATCACACACATATTTAAGCACGATTCACGAGTATTAAAATACTGTAACAGGCAGTAACTTTGTGTCCTAGTTATAAAATTCTGCAATGAGTTCTAAAATGGAAATTTAAGAAAATTTCTCTCCAATTACTGTTATTTATGTGCATAATATTCATTAATTTTTTCAAATTATTATTTTATCTATTTATAATTTTATATTGTTCGTCGAGATCCTTGAAAATCTCTTGTGTTCTTTCAATGAAAGAATGCTAATAATTCCATTTTACTAAACAGAGATCACTCTCGGAATTCTTATAAGGAGTTTTATTATCATTTTATTAATGTAAACTGTTTTGCGTTCGGTTTCAGAAACTCAGAGCAAACTCCGCCAAGTTAAGAAAGCGATCAACCGTAGGAGTTTCGTGAACCTTGAAACTTATTGATTACTTTCTTAAAGACTCAACATTGTTATAGTATTTTCCTTAGCATGGCGCAAAGTCAATCCCGCTGATATTGCAACAACTTATGATATTAATATATCCAATATACGATATAATTATATCACATGTTCGATAAATCATTTCTCTCTAAAAAAAAATCTAAAACAAAATTTTTCTTTAATAATTTGTTAATTAAAAAAGTATGTAAAAAGAAATTGTTCATAAATTACATAAGACCTACGTATATTATGCAAATAAGTAACGAAATCTTATTTTTTTAATTATTTCCGATTTTTCGAATCTCTATGTTCACATAAGAGAATATTGACATAAAACTTAAATTATCAAATACATATCTTCTTCAGCTTCAAAAATATCACAGAGTTAAACATCTCATTCCAGATTAAGAATCGTAAATGCGAAAACTCCGAAATAAAACGAGATCCGGGAAGGAGATCAAATATAATGCCAAATCAGAATTACGGAATAGAAAGCGGGGGAGCGTGAAAGTGCAGTCTCGCGCGGCGAGCAGTAACGCAAAGGCGAGACGGTGGCAAATTATTCGACACCGGTGTCCCGGCTCTCGAAATTGTATTCCTGAGCGACCGGCGCGGGGATAGTAGTCGTCGATAAACGAGCGACGTTTCTCGATAAACCCCCGGAGAACATCGCTTCTACGGAGCTTTCGCTCGCCGAGGTATACGGTACTCTCTGCGCCCACCTTCTTCTCAGATTCTCCGTCTCTTTACCCCTGACGAATGAAACACACGTCCCCAACCGAGCGTATTCACTGCCGACCGTATAAGCTCCGAGGACACCGACGGAAGATGTCTTTCCAGCAATCAGGAGGTCGTTTTCTACGAGACGGGCGAAATCGGACCTGTCAAGTGTATATTTCGGAGGCGCACGGAAGCGAATCGAAGCGCAGTGGAGAAGCTGAAAATAAGTGCGGAGGCACGGAGAAAAGGCAAGGAAGAAGAACAAAAAATAACAACAACAAGGAGACTGTGCCCGCGCGGAGAAGCAAGGAAATACCTTTGCTTCCATTCGATGGGTAAATATTCCGTATTATAGATCTTCTCTTTTCTCGATATTAGCATGTATTAAGTTGCAATAAATAATATTATCTTTAGTTTATTTAATTTGCATAAAATTATAGATGTCAAACAAGATTTTGAGTTGATAATTTTTCTATAAAGTTAATATTTTCATTATATATATATATATATACATCTCTTTCTCTCCTCCTTCCCTCTTTCACTTTAGCAGAATATTATATTATTTAATAATATTCTTTACTAATGCATCCAGCAAACATTGCGAAATTATACTGCGATACAATCGAGCGAACGAGTGCAAAATTCTTGTGTGCTTTCTGTGCCAGAGACAATTCAGTATCTCCATCGGCGTGATCACACACGTTGGCAGGAAGAAGAATTTTCGTTCCGTCGTCATGCTTGTCGTTTGTGCGCCCGTAATAAAATTCGCCGTAGCCCCGGGACCGAGCGCGGGCCAATCAAGTTTGCAAAACTCAAATCTAATTACTCCGGGCTTTGAATCAGGGACAAAGGAGAAAGAGAGACAAAGAGAGGGAGTTTTCATCTGGGCCGCGCGAAGGACCGAATAACAGATTCTACGTGACGAAGAAGACCCTTACGGTTCCTTAGTCACGAGGATAAGCTGAAGAAACGGCGCAGGCAGATGTAATTTTACGTAGCTAGTGCTATTGTTCTTATTCCCAAATGAGAAACCGGATTATCTCTCAATTGTGTCGATCGTATCGACTTCGTATCATTTATTGCTTCAATTCTTAGAACTTTGAGGATCTCGGCTTGACAGTCGCATTAATTTTTAGATAATATCGGAACAATAAAGTCATCAATGTCTAATGCTTTCCCGTTTTGACAAGCAGGAAAACAGTCAAGCAAACTAGAATGTTACACGCAGAATGTTAACTTCTTCGCTATTAAGTCTTCTTAGCACCAACGCTCTGTCCGCCTTGAATTATTTGCTCGCCGCAAATTCGACGTGTGGTATGCATTCCACTGAATTCCGACATGTTACGTGGTACGTCGATATTAATGAACCGCAACCATCGGTCGAATACGGTCGCGGCACGGTTAAATCTGTGCCAATGTCACATTTGATGATTAATACTCTTCGAGCTTGCAAAAATAAAGATCCTAGATTTTGCCCAGAAAAAATAAGAGCTTTCACTAAAAAATTATAACAGTAAAATACCGGCGTGGAATAATGTATTACATTATAAACCGCGTATTTTCTCTTTCAAGAAATCCTGAAGCATCAGACTATCGCTATAAAATAATACATTACATATCAGACTCTCTCTCTCTCTCTCTCTAATAATATCAAAACAAATAAGAAAAAAATCTGACTAATAATGATATCAATGTGTATATTAATCGTACATGAAAAGACTTATCAATAAAATGATACAAGTTTAATAGAGATTCAAGATATTTTAAAAAGCTATAATAGAAAAAATTTTACATAAGTAACGGAAAAATGTTAAAACTGCGCAATCAATTTTGTTTTTTAACATATTAAATTAAAAAAAAAAACTGTTACGTAAATGTAATCAATAAGCATTGCACATATATTAAATTCCTCACACGTGGCCGTGCTATTTTTCTATATCCTTCATTTCCATACTACAAACAAACACCTCGCCATCGGCATGGCAAACAACAAGAGCAGAACACCGATTATATCAAAATTTTAACACATTGTAATATGTGAATTGTATTTCGTATCTATGGTAAACACGAAAAAGAGCAAAATAGAAACAAGCACTGCAGGGAGACTTTACAAAATAACTCATGCATATTAAGAAATGAGCAATGTACAGGGCCAAAGGTAAAAATGAGATGTGGCAAAAATCGTCGAGTCGAGATGGAAATCAGCAAGCTCAAAGACAGGCGCGCTTAACAAACCGATAAGCTGTTTTAAAGAGATAGAGAGAAAAAAATAGTTAATATGAATCGCTCCGCTCCTTACAAAATATCTCTCTTATATTTGTTTATTTCGCCTTTTTTCTACATCCTGTTGTTTTTTCATGTTATTCTCCCTCTTTCACGCTTTTGCTTGTAAGTTTAACTTGTATCTTTTTGACAATTTATATCGCATATGTATTTAATAAATATCTATATTTTATTTGAGAAAAGAGAATTTTATTAATAAAGATAAATAAAACTTTAAATTAAAATCTCGTGTAAATTTAGATGCATAAATCAAGTCAGCTGATTTTTTTATGAATAGATTCACACATAATTTCGATCTGTTTGCGCTAAATGAAAAAAAAAATGAATAACGCATAGTCTCTCAGCTGTTTTAATTATTGCGTCGAGCGACATTGCAATCCAGCGGGCCGTCTGAAACAAGCCGATTCGAGTCGCGGCATTTCCTTACTGTCCGTCTTGTGTGTTTCTGTCAGCAACGGAAAAGCCGTCTCTCCCAGTCGCGAAGCCTACTTCGATCTGCCGAGGGAGACCACTCCGACGACTTCCATCGCGTTCAAATCCGGGGGCCGAGAAGCTCCACGGAGGGTGCGGGTGAATATAACGACGCTTGTGCAGGACCGTCAGAAGCACACGGTTCCGTCGCGATTGTTCCGCCGCATTTACCTTCGATTTGCCGGCGCTTCGTCTTCAACGAATTACCCGCATCTCTCTAAGCGATGCGCGCATCTTCGTCGCATCTGTACCGGTAAGCTCCGTTTATCGTATCTGACAACACGCTTCCCTGATTCATCGTATTCGTGCTCGCGTCGGAGTTAATGAAATCGTTCAATTTACGATAAAATAGAGATTTTCGACATACTAAAACGTGAAATTTTCCGACAAGAGATCTCATTCTTGATTTTAGAGTAGATATCGGAGAACGATACATGGAGATAATACTAGTCTCTCAGTAATCCCTTCGGGCCACCAAATGGCAACGAGAGACGCGTAAACCCAAAAGTTCTCTAGTCGCAGACTTCTTACCGAAGAAAATGGAATTCGTTTTCTCCGAACGATCTCGAGTGGCTATATACGAGAGGGAGGGGATAGGAATTTATACCGCAATATCCAAATGCGATCGAAGGAAAGAAGGAACATCGCTTGCGCGAACAAGACGACGAACGAGAGATATAAAGAGAAAGAGAGGATATGACAGGGTGGTATAACGTCGTCAGCCGTACATTCCCTCATAGGTCGCGAGAGGCGCGAGGAAGATTCTAAAGAAGGGAAGAACCTCGTATAGTGGTAGACACGCGGAGGAGAGAGAAGACGACCGGCTATAACTTTCGATCCCTCGGCAATCTCGGTTTATAGGGGCCGCCTCGCATGACAATGCGGTACGGTTCGGCAGGTGCGGCGATCCTGCTAGAAGCGCCTAATTCGACCGGCGGCACATGCCGCTCGTAAACCATGCCGTACCCGCATCGCATCGCATCGCATCGCATCACGTCAGAGAAGCTATCTCGGATAGGAGAGAGACTTGGCCGGTACACCGTGCTCTCGCCATTCGTACACGCGACGGGTGTCATAAATGTAATTTGGACGGTGGCGATACGAGCCATCTATATCTTACGATGCAGAGAGAACATAATGCACGGCGCTATAAAAGTAAACACGATGCCGGCTTTTATACAAATGTAGCGAGGGGATACTTCGCGTAAACGCGTGGCATAAACCACTAAATTATTCTTTCTTATAGCGCTAAAAAGGGAGAGAAAAAATATTAAATTTATTTACGCCGATGTATTCTCGATTATGATTGTATTCTCCAAGCACGATATAATTATTGATGCAGTAATCTGACCGTTTATTCACATCGTTTAAAAGTTCTGCGATCTAGAAATGTACAAATATCAATATCTGTGTTAATTTCAGTTAAAAATGTATTTTCCGCCAACTCGAAAATAATCTTTCTCGCATCGAGAAAATAGCAGTAATTATCAGGATGCGCAAAATAAAATAATTAGCAAATGAAATGTTCATTTAATCGCTTTGCGTCCATAAATAGAAAAAGTTTACAAACATCGCACGGCGAACTTCCGCGGTAGTAAAGCCGCATTGTAGCGGCGGATACCACGAACGCGTCCATAAATAATATAGAAGCGAGATCTGGCAATCAAGGAGGGTCGAAATAGATGCCTAATTCGACCAAATTCGACCTAAACCTAATCGGATCAGCCCGCGCCGCTCGTAAACTACAAAGACGACCGGGCGGTATACGATCCATCATCCTGCGCAGGATCAGGGCTCCATAAATGTAATTCGGACAAACAGCGATACCGTAGGCTGTCACGTAACACGGAAAGGTTAATGAGAAACACGAAAAAGAGACGGTACGAGCGATGCAATAATAATCAGGTGACGTGGTTAATGCGCTTCGACCGGTTTAATACGACGCGACCGCGTTTGGTATCCTATTTTTATCTCTCTGCGTCCGCGATCGCATCAAATGGGATGAGCTAATCGAAAACTAGAAATACGATAATATGTGACATTTAGCTCGCGCGTCTCCGCCAGCGCTGCTGATATTTCCGTCTACGTGAAATCGATACTTTATTCAATGATGAGGATTAAACCGAGAATACGCGCGCGCGCGCGCGAAAAATGTTCCCCGGCGTAGCCGACATTGTGCAAATTGGTTTTAATTTCAAATAACGACGGCGGGTTATCACTGAGACGGATTATTTGCGAGTCGCGCGGATATAAAATACAGAAACTGTATTTCAATTCGCGTCTATTCATGCTGTTTCATTAAAATCAATTTTTATATAACGCACAATCTCTTTGTGTTTATTTAAAGAGAACTGAAAGCTAACGGGCTATACCTAATGTATACATCGAGAGAGAAAGAGAAATTTAAGGACATTTAATTTAGCTTCATTCACTTGATGATCCCGTGAGCGTTATTGCGAATGCAAACGCAGTATTTTGTTTGATCATTGCGTATGACGCGAATCAATCGATCAGAATGTAGGAAAATATGCAGGAATGACGTGTTCCATCACCAAGTGGACGACTCCAAAATTTTACGAACGAATATGCGGTATGCCATATGTATCATATAGAGATGTGAGAGTATACAGAGTCGTACGTGATACATAGATCGATTTTTATAGCAATGTGATTTTTCCCTCCTCCTACCCCCTCTCTCTGTTTCTTTTTCTGATAAGTCACTAGTATATATATTTATAAACATTATAAAATATATTTTCTTCAGGAAAAATTTTATTTACAAAAAAATTAAAAATTATGCATGTATTAAAAATTATACATATATATCGTTTCTTATATTTTCATACGTCAATTAAAAATTTGATTTATATTTAAATTTCCAAATTATTTAATTTTAAAAGCTAAAAAACATTGTAATAATTAATAATATTCTTATAAATCTTGGTTTAAAAAATCAGCTTTAAATTCATGCAGCTTGTATTAATAAATAAATAAATAAATATATATATATATATATATCCTCTGTAATTAATATTAATGGAATGCATATGTAAAGAATAAACATATTATATGTATATATAAAACTGCCATATAAATTTAATATTAACGGTCCAACTAAGCATATAAAAGCGCAAAAACATATTCTATACACGATCTTTTCGAGGATTAATTTGATTTCTCTCGTTGGAACGTACGTTCTCTCATCCTGACGTTCTAGTGCCTTCGTCCTGATCGCTCCCGTCGCCCCCGTCAAGAACCATTTCAAGTACTATCCACGTACCACGAGCACGATTAGAAAGTTCGTCATTCGGGAGGACGGCAGTCCGTCGACAATTTGTCGCGCGAAACTTCAATTTCCCGTGAACTCCGCGACCCTCTCCGTAACTTTATTGTCGCAGCGTCTGCTAACGGAGCGGAAGGACGACCGGGGGAGGAGGCGAATCAAGAGCAGACGTGGCGACGAGCTAAGTGAGAGGCGGAAGAAGAAGTAGAAGAAGAAGAAGAAGAAGCAACATTTCCCCTCCCCCCTTCCCTCCAAAAACTATGGTCGCGCGCGCGTTCGCCGACACTCGGAGACCTTTGCCGATCCTCGCGAGCGAGAGCTCGAGGCCCGGAGGCCGCGTCTGCAATTTTGTCACGTACCCGTCATAAGTCCTTCGCGCCTTTAAGTAAGAAGTAACACCATGCCGCGTCTCCGCTATTCCGTGTACTCGTGTCCCTAAGTATCTCGCGCGACGCGTCTACGTGTATACAATTTATCACACAAGGTGCGCCGGAGAAGCGCAAATCTGGCGAGAGAACGCTGCTCCGAGACGTTAAAAACTTGCGATCGTAAGCTTATGTAAGGGAACAACAGTATCGCGAGCGAGTATGCCTCGATGAAGAGCTGATGGAGCGATCAGTTGTACGTCACGACAGCTCGTAAATTTTGCGTCGAGAATGAATATAGTGATCTTGTCGTTGGTCTATATCGAAGGAGAATATGAATATGTGTGCGTGTGTATATATAATATATTATCCAAAGTCCTCCCTTCCGATCTCGTAAAACTCCAGCTTATGACGTTCAATCGGAGTGACCCAAAAATTTCGGCTAGAAGATGTTTTCGCGTTGTCTGGCAATCGCGCTAAAGTTTCCGCCTCCGGGAGCTGACTCGGCGTAGTATGAAACTCCGTCACGTGCGCGTCATAAGTCCTCGGCGTCTTTAAGTAAGAAGTAACGTCGTCGTACGCTCCACGGACGCCTCTCTAAGTACTCTAGAAGACTTGAACGATATGTGTGTATGTGTGTGTGTATTGTAGTCTGCCCGCCACATACATTTCGCGCGCTCCTTCAAGAAGTCGCCTAGAATATAAGCGTGAGTGGTGACGGTCGAAGGCGTCGAAGGTGCTCAGAGGTTCCGGGAGATTCGGTCGGTAAGTCCGTGCTGACGATGGGTGGAGGAGGGAGCAAGGGGAAGTGATGCAGAAGGAAGAGCGGTTTTGGTAGCGCCTTACGCCGGAGTTCACTTGACGAAGAAGAGAAGGAGAAGGTGGTGTGCGGCGGTCAGGCGTGGCCGGCATATCAAATCCGCGGGGTATTCTGGTCATGTAGCACAGGCAGGTACGGGTCCTGGCTTTCCAAGGGAGCGACTCGCCTACCATCTCCGTTCTCCCCCTCCTCCCCCTCAACTCCTCTCCTCTCATCTCGTCTCCTCTTCTCCCGCTACCGCCACTCTCTGTCAGGCTCCCGCATTTTGCTCGTTCGCAGACTCTACCGCCTGGTAGAACGGACGGGGGAGTATTAATTGGCTTACGAGGCGACACTCATTAGCACTTTGAGTACGAGGGGTTGAGAGGACAAGGGAGGAGGTGAGAAACACCCTCCGGAGGCGTTGCTCGAGGCTATCTCGCGTCACGCGCCTTCCTATGGACTCTCTCAACCTTCCTCTCCTGTCCCCGTCGAGAGTCGTTCCTTGCCTCGAGGCGAGGCAAAGAGAACTCTCGTTGTAATGCGATAGTCGAGCTGACATTCGATATCGGCCGATTATTCATCTTCAAAAAAAACATGGTCGACCCACGCACATGTGTGATTAGATAATTTTTTTTTTTTATTTATGATCGATGATCCTCTCTCTATGAAAAAAGAAACAGCGTCTTTTGCGACACCGTTGTAGAAATAAAGCAATAGCGTTCTCGTCAAGTTTGTTATTTCATGGTGTAGGGAATAAGAAAAATCGAAAACGGTCGTATCATCGATGAAGAGCAAAAAGAAAGACTATCGAAATAGCTATCATCCTTAGATTGTCTCTGATGTTTTCCGTTTCATCGATAGTACTCGTCGGAACCACTCGGTGGTGGCTGAATATAGCGGAATGAAAAGTGGAGAACGATCGATTCCCGGCACTTTTGCCGGATCGTTCTTGATTGAGTGTGATTCACTCGATGTCCTAAATACAACTCGGCACGAGATAATCGAAACGAACTTTCAATTTATTCGTTATCCAAGCGAAATATTCGATTTCTTATCAATCTATACGGGAACTTGTTTTCCGTATTTCTCATATCCCTGCGAATAATTCCGACACACATACATAAATCTCTGATTAGTATATTTCTGATTATATAAAAGTGTCAAGAGCTTCAAGTAATGTACGGTAAAATGAAATGTTCATAATAACAGTCTTTCTTCGCGAAAAATTATTCTCGTCGAGGTTCTCGAGACGCTTTCGCGAAGCCGGTAATATCCCTCGGTACAATAATAATTCATATTTCAGAAGATATAACCAGTCCAAACCGCTCTCTCGCTCCCTCTCTATATATCCTAAAATCCTCTTCCTTCAGAGGTAAAACCTTAATTCGCACGAGACGAAATTATGCGGAATCTCGGAGCGCGACGAACCAGCGCGATCTGCATTTCGGTGAAAATATACTGGGAGTGCGGTTCGCGAGGGGCTGCAAAGGCGGAAGAGAAAGAGAGAGAAAGAGGTATAGGGGGTGAAAAAGGAGGGGGATGGATTGCGGCCACGGGATATTCCGTAGTCGCCCGTGGATTTGCACCCGTTGCGGTCGACCCGATACTCCGAACTCTCTCAGTAGATCCAATTTGATCGGAAGACCGCAGCGTCTCTACGGTCGACCTTGTGTAGAAACGGACAATGTGTGTATGCCCCATGCATGAGATAAACCCCAAAATGCTCATTCGTCGAATCCCCCGTGCGCATCTCTCTGCTTTCGCAGCCCACCCCCCGCCCCCTCGCCGCGTCCTTCTCCTCTCTGCCTGTTCTACGCACATTCGACTCACTCGATAGTAGAACAATGTTGTTCGATAAGGCATTGTTCCAACGCGGTCTCGGACCGTCGAGTCTCACTTCACATTACTGTCAACCCCTCGCAACGTTATTGCTCTAAACTTTGTCCGTCTGGATATACATGTTTGCACGTATGCGTATCACACAAGCATCTTTTTTTTTCCATCCGCGAGGATATGATACCGATTTCGTAAAAATTGACGGAACGAGACCTCTCGAATATATCACAATGTACATTTACGATTGGATATAGATATCCATTGAAATTCTTGAAATATACACATGTTTGATATAATGCGAAATTTACATATTTTCACGATAATTGATACAATGGATTTCATAAAACTTTTGCATCGCTAAAACGCACGGATAAATTCTTTTGCTTGTATGTCGATCACAAATCTTTTCATGAAACGATAAATGTTAACAGTATTTCAATAATCAATCTGACGGATTTTTCGTCCTAAAATTGACAAGCTGTAATTCATTTGTCGTGGCGTTTATTCTATCAGGATAATAGGTTGTTTTCGTGCTTTTGTTAAGTTCGTGAAAAGAACACATGTTGAGTTTGACAATTTAACTTTAAAACCCAACTACGTTACGCAAAAAACTGTTAACGTTTATATTGACATTTAATCATCACGCTGTCAATCATCATTCTGAATTTTGTGAAATTGCACGCGCACGAGAATTTATCATTGCATTTTTATGCATATTATACCTTTGCCTCAATTAAAATGTACATTCACAATTTCTTTGCTAGCCAAATCGTTTCGTACACACATTGTTGCTCCACGTATTTGATGCAATAGAAGCCGCCTACGTCAAATTTTAATGCCGATAGAAGCTTTTCACTTCATACATATGTATTCGCATATCGATATAAATAATCCTTCGCACTGTCTACAGGCTATAGGCATAGAAGAGCCATCATCCATCATCGTTTCATTAGAATAGTGAAGACATCCACTAGTTTCGTGAAACTCGTCCCACGGATTATTGAGATAAAATTCAAAAAACCTTGATTATCGTATAAAATTTTTGAATATCGTGGTTTTATCTCGCAATTCACAATTACGATTTGCCCTTTAATTCAAAGATATATGATAAGCAAAGTGTGACAGAAGTGAAAATGCGCATTGAAGAAAATACTAGAATGATAATATACAAAGCGGAGTGATACATTTTAAACACAATCAAATTATTGAAGTAATCATTTGAATAATTTCGTTAAAATAATATTATTTACTAAAACGTAAACAAAATCCAATTTAAAAATCACAAGTTACAAGAAAAAAATAAGATTAATATAAATTTGTAAAAAAAAAATTTTAATATTTTAGTATTTATATATTATAAAATATTTAAATATTTTATATGTATTTTGTATGTATAAAATAATTGTATCATTAATTTTAGAGTATCTAATGATTTCAAAAATTAAAATCTTCATGATAAATATATATTTGTAATATTTTTACTTTCCTAATTTTTTCAATAAATTAAACATTTTATATAATTTTAATATACAAATAAATTATTACTTCGCATTAATTACTTGCAATAAATAAAAAAATATAATTTGCGCGTTTAAAATGTTGTTATTTTCTATTTCAAGTACTATTACTTTTTATCTATTTTAGCTAAGGTAATACAAGTCAAGAAATAAGTTGTGTCACGCTTTCGCTCGCAATTTGCGTTTACGCAAATTCGATACCTGCTTGGAGACGATACGCATTCTATACTTTACATACCGTGGCGCATGCTATTGCACGGTCGGCGGGCAACTCGCCATTCGTAGGTAATGAACCGCGCGTAAAGGTTGGTACTTGCGTTCTCTAGGGCATTCAACGTAAAGTCGCAAAAGGAAAAGGAGAAATCGCGCACGATCGTAGGGAATGCATGACGGCGACTCGCGAGTGGCACTTGTCGTCAAGTGGGAAATTCACTTTTTTACAGCAACGCGAGCGCGAGTCGTATTATTTTTCATATACGCACGTCGTATTATTTTTCATCGACGTATCGTCGTTGTCAAGGGCTGCGTGTGTGTGTGAGAGGATACACGCATAATTTTTCAATTTATCGCTAGATAACCGGCCGCAATCATGCGTCGCGTACATAGTGCTCGCCTACAAAGCATGTATAGGTCAAGATCTTCGTATAACGACAATATATTTTTATCGAGCAAATAATCGAAAAAATATAGATAATATAAGCAATAATTGCAATATTGTTACACACGAACGATGGATTAATAAGTGTTAACGAAGATTAAAATTTGTAACCGACGATGACTTAAGAGGTCGTAGTGAAGCCCGACGCGCGGCCTCTTCATTTATTTATATTCTTATCACGAGCGGAAACGCAACCTCCTCCTCGTTGAGGAAGGAGACTTTGCGGAACGTTGATAAATCGAGCTCGCCTATACGATGCCGCTTAATGTACGCCCGATATGGAGATCCCGAAGGCGAAGACGAAATTGGTTTTGCGCGACGACGACGACGGTAAACTGGATTTCCCTTGACAAACAAAACAGATGCATCGATAAAACTTCGTCAAGGGTATATTCGCTCGATATTTTTAGCATGGAACACGTTACACGCCTAACGAATTCCTATTGTACTTGAATGTATTTTTAATTTAAAAAAATATTAAAAGGTAAATTAAAAAATGTGTAAACGCATATAAAGATGTGCAATAAATTACTTCAAAAATAATTATAATACATTTCGAAAATAAATTTCATCATTAATTTTTCATTTTAGATTATATTATACAAGCGTATTTTTTTAAATATGTATAACACCTAACATTTATAATATTCGTATGTAATATTCTATCATATCTGTCAAAAGTTTCACAAAAATATGCGCGGTAATGATAAGACATTCCTGTATCAGAGACGTGCCCTGTAGCACTCAAGATATTTGTCTCATAATTATATCGGTAGCAGGAATCGTAAAGTACCCTATATTTACAGGGTCAGACCTGTCCTATCGCGGTTTGCTCGGTGCGTTCACTGAAATATACAGGGTCGAAAAGAATCTTCTATTCCACGTAAAACGAGCGGAGGGGTAGGGCGCGGAGGGTGGCGTAACGCGCGAGCCTTCGAACATTACATATTGACGAGTCTGGAAGGTTTCGTGGGCAAGGCACGGGCATGACGCGGGAGCGGAAGTCCAAGAAATGGGCGGGTAGGGAAAAGAGAAGAGAGGCGGAAAAGAGGGACGACGTGAAAGAGAGGAAAGAGTCGCTCGGCCGGGGAGAATCTTCCGTAGTGCGGCCACGTAGTCGCCGTTTGTCGATCGTACCGCAATAATTCCTTATTGCTCTCCTCCAACCCCTAACTCCTTCTTTTCTTTCTCGTCGTCGTTCCTCCCCCATCCCCTTCTTCTCTTTTCTTCCCTTCTTTCACTACGACATCTTTTTCCCTTCTCCTCGCTCGTTCTCATTTCTGTCCCCACCGCCATTCTGCGAGAGCAGCATCCACCTCACGTCCGGCCATCCTCCCGCGTCCAACCTTTATTACCCCCTCCCTCCCTCCCCTCATCATCTTCTACTTTCGAAAGGGTTGCGAGGATTAACGGAAAACCATTAAATCTGGCACGATCGAAGGGGATCAAGCGGACAAATAACGTGACTCGTGCCGCAGAGCGCGCTTTGGTTCATGAATCGTCGTACTGTTAAAAGTAATGATCTGAACGAATTATATGCTTCCTGAGGACTCGCGTATTTTGAACGGTCTTGCGAAAATAAAATAGATTTCATAGAGATGGTTGTTCCAGCCCAGTAAATGCATCTTACACGATGAATCTCTCGCGCGATCTCTCCAATATTACATCAACTTAATTTGCTGAATATTACATCATCATCGATTAGCATGATTAATTAAAATTTCCCTTTACATATTAACGTTATAATTAGAATTCTCATTTTTTTTTTGTACATAATTCGAAAAACAAAATTTCCAAACAATTTTAAAAGTTTCCCACGTAATTAATGCTAAAAAAATTTATGAACATTAAAAGCGACGCATATAAGTGCATGTAAGTTACAGCAAATTCAATAGAATAAAATAGAATATCGCAATCAAGCGTTGAATTAGTTAAAAAGCTATTAATGAGTCGCTATAATAACCGAATACATTAAGATACATTGACTGTAGGCGTGAATCCATAATGGCCTCCTACGCAATAACACTAGGCGTCTATCAAAGATGTTAAATGCGAAGAACTAGAATGACATTGAATATAAATAGGTTGCTTAACCGTGGATGATAATTATTATTATTCTCAATCTATGAGAGCATTACCAGTAAATGCGTCGCTTTTCCATTTTAAATATTACAATTAACTAACAGATCTATCTTCATTATAATTTCAAATGAAGGATAACGTTTAAAAAGTAAATAAGAAACACACTTACATATTAACGAAGCTTCAATGATAAGCCAAGCGTCGACTCACCTGTAACAGAAAAAGAATTGACATCATGAAACCGCACAAAATTATATAAAAAATATTCAATAAAAATAAAATACTATGAAGAAACTTCTGTATTTTATCAATGCATTATATTTCTCAATCGAAATAATCTCAACATAGTTCTTAACGAAATAATCTTAACATAAAGAATTAATTAAATTTCTTTAAAATGTGTTATCTTACTTTTTGTTGACTGTATTTTTCAATATAATGCTTAACCCGATTGTGACAAGGAAAGAAGTTCCAAAGTTATGGCGGACCGCAAGCAGCCGCGGACGTTATTTCAAAGATGCTGGCGAGGCATGCGTTACAACGAAGCTTACAGTAATTACAGTCCGGGCCCGATATTTTCTCATAAACGTCACTTAACGCTCCGCGGCGGCTGCCCTTTTGCTGCCCGGCAGCATCGTCCTCTCAAGAAGCGCGAGCGACGGAGTTGGTAGACTCGTCGTTGGCCATTGGCACCGAGCAAAACCGTTGCCAACCGTTAAATCACGACGGAAATTTATTCCCGCGACGGCAAGTACGTGTCGCTCTATTTGTAAATTATATCACGGGATCTCTGTCTCGCGCGCGAACTCTACTGCTCTAGCTCGTATGAGATATCACGCGTTGCAAATGAGACGGACATCTCTCGCCGTCACATTTATCGCTCGCATTTAATCTCAACCTACAATGCTCTCGCCGGCTGAGACGAAAACTGTTTAAATCCACAGTAACGGTATGATGACACGAACTCTTACGTTTTTATACAGCTTGATACGATAAATTCATACGCATATTATTGTTGAAATTTTCTCGCAGTTCTATAAAATTCGTAAATAATTGATTTCATTTCAAGACTACGTTGTTGCTTCTTGTGAGATTAAAACAAAACTGACGAGAACAGACAGAATAGCGGAATAAACGGCAGACGAGAAATAAACGCTTAAAGCGCGATAAATGGATTTTTCTACGGTTAGTTATTATCGTGTATCATCCGGTGTATTCGAGAAAACGGACGTGTCTAACCGCCTCGCTGAGCGGTGTCTGGGCCACGTTGTCGCCAACGACGGAAATATAGACGATAAACCCGGAAAATATGGCTGGAATTCTTGTAAATTGCAACTTACAATAACAAAGTGGCTGTTCCGGACATGTCGCATATAACTACACTTGAAGCGAACACACTTTCCGCCAGCTACTTTGTATATTAAAAATACAGGCGTCATAAGCCACGACGAAAGAGCACAAAATTAAATTATTGTCCGCGTACAAAGAAAAAAGATTTTGCTGCTTATTCGAGTATAACATTTAGTAAATATATTTTTCTGTTGCAATAATGTCATTCGTTCTTACAATAAAATAATCTTTTTTCAGAGATTATTTTTGGCGAAATTTTTTTAACAAATCTTTCTACACTATCGTTGTAATAAATAATGACATAAAAAATGTTATACTAGCAAATTCTTTTTCTCGTGTACAGTAGAGGAATTTTAGAACTGTAGGATTTCTTAAAATAGGACAAGAGCTCCATGGTACAAAGTAGAAAAATATTTAAAAAATGGATAATAATAATAAATTCGCCAGATTCTAAATCTTTTAAGCAATTGAAACTCGAGGTCAATCTTTTCGCCAAACCCGTCACTGAATATGTTATTTGCGAAGCGCAATACAATACAGAATTATAGTGGTATTGTGAAAAATGTCGCGAAAACAAAGTCACATAACATACAATGTGGGCGATGACATATTCTTTTCCTAACAGATAAATTGCGTTGTACTTGAAGCAACTTCGCCGCGAGCTCGATTACGTAACGATGAATTTTATCGCGCGTGGGTACGTGAGTGCGTCATGTTCCATATCCGTCCTAACAAGGCTAGCCTTTATGTTGCCCGTGTTGCGGCGATAGTGACGAGCGCGCTCGATAAAAATGTTCGGTAAGATCGATACCTGTCATCGCCACGTCGCAAAGTTGTCGATACCGCGGCGTACGCCGATGGGTATTTCGGCAAAATTGACATTTTATAAAAATGATTGCGTGGGCATTCCGTACGTATCCGCTTATGTCGTGAGCGTCGCCGCGAAAAATCGTGACGTAACGATCGATTTTCATCAAAATAAGTCGCAATATCTGTTGCTTTTCTATCCCTTTATCTCTTTCTTCTCTAGTTTCAATAAACGCATTGTCATTAATCGATATTCCTCGTTTTAGTACATTCGCAATGATAAATTATCATATATAAATTTAATTATAAGTTACATAAACATATATATATATATTGGTGAATTCAAATGTAAGAAAAATAAATGAAGAATATATATAATACATAATCAACGAGAATGTAGCGTAAATATTTCTAGGAAATTCATTGTGACGGATAAACATCCGTGTCTATCATTATGTTTTGCATTCATGCACGAAATCAAGCACCAATTGCTAGATTCGATTTTGTAATATGGTAAATACATCATCACTCTGATGGTCGACGCGCATTCATCGTAAATACTTGGACCACCGGTACGGAAAAGTCGAGACGTAATACATTAATCTATGTAACAGCTGACCATATTTATAATTTATCGGTTTTGCTATGCGGTTCACTGAGAAGTGTGTCACAGTACAGACATCATTCTTCATGACTTTATTGCTCGTTACATCGGCAACATTGTCTCATTAATACGTCAAGTTACCATGGATTGGTTGGATCGAAAACGAAGAGGTGAGCAAGCGTTTGACAGTTCTATCGATGCGCAATGTCCGTATTAACAGTGCAAACAATACCAATTTGCGTCATTATTCTTGGCTAAAACTAATTGCGATCTAATCATACTGACAGAATTATCACTGTCAAATTGATATCTACATCTATTATCGATTGATCGGGTCATTTGACTATCAAACACTTCCTTCCGCTTCGTGATATAATTAAAAGCTAAAAGCATCTAATATACATATATTTATATTAAGAGAGCTAAATATATACTATATATCTTTATTTTATAAAAATAGATTATAACAAATATAATATTGATAAAAAAATATATATTCATGATAATGACGCAAAATCACTTTGATAAAATTTGGAGATTAAAGTTTTAAAAAGTTTAAAAATCAGAACTGAAAAAAGAAAACTATATTAAATAAATAAAATATAATCAGTTTTACAGACATCTCGCAGACTGCAGCATGAACAAAGATCAGAATTATAGAGTATGACATTCGAATTTCTCTTCTTATTCGTGGCGAAAATAAAAAAAAAAAAATTTAGAAAAGCAAGCGCGCGGCAGAAAGAATTCCGAGAAAGGAAGTAAGAAACGAGAACGAAGGTTGATACAGCGGTAATGGTGGCATTGCAGTGCCACCCCATTACAATTTGCAATTATTGCATTTCTCAGCAAATGGATTGTGCTCGTGGCCGGCTGCTGCATCCTAGGAAGGAAGAGCTACGAACGTGATTGCGTTGGGGATTTCGCAATACGACTTTACGGTCCCAGATATGATCCCGGCGAAAAATTCGTCTGATAGCCAATAAAGCTAAGTGATGTACGTGTGAGCGTACATTTTATACGTGTCCGCGTATGTGTGTATGGTGTGGGAGTAGTGACGCGAACGTGTGACGAGCTCACGCGCCGTATACGTTAACGAAACGGTAGTGCGCCGGATGAGTTATCGGTATTACTTTTATCGCTCGTCCGGCAACTTCGCCTCATACCACGCTACATCCCTTTATTGGAGGGAAGTCCGCGAAAAATGAAGAGAAATGCACTACCGAAAGATTACCTTCGAAGAAAGCGCTGAATATCAGCGGTAAACGGACGAAAGCACGAATAATGCTCCGGAAATATACTCAAATATATATATATATATATATCTAACAAAAAATGCAAATGAAAATATATTGTATCACATGTTTTCTTTAAAAAGGGCATATTTCTGAAAAATCTCTTTTCCTATCTTATAACTAGACAAATAATATTTTAATATGTAACGAGAAATTTCTCTGTCGCAAATAATAATTTTCCTAAATCAGTGACTACTAATCCACTTCATATTTCTCTGAAAATAAATGAGAATATAATAACTATCTGAAGAAAGTAAGATACTTTTATTAAAAATATTATCTGCGAGATTAAAGATTAAAATGAATCTGTCTATTCCACAGTTGAAATATTTTAAAATACTAACCGACTATACAGATATATTATTTTTATTATATACCGTGCGAGATATCATCCTAAATTTAACTCATCATTCAAGTTCTTTCGCAATAAAATCGCGCCAAACGTCACGCGATATTTCGGCTAATTCGCGAGCGGCTCGGAGCCCTCGCTCCGGTCGACTCGAAGCAAATTAGATTAGCGCGAATTAGCGAGCCGTACTCGGTGCCGCCGGCTAGATTCCAACGCCGATAGAAAAGGGTGGCTACGAGCCACCATCGGAACGGTCAGCGCTGTTACTACCATGGACAAGCTGCGAATCCACCCAGTTAAACTACCCACTCGGTAGCACCCGCTGAACATTACCGTCTCTCACGATAACTGACACAAAGAGAGAGAGAGAGAGAGAGAGAGAGAGTGTGTGAGACGGTATAAAATACGCGCAAACACAAGCATGAGAGAGAGTGTGCAATTATCTTCTTTCTCTCTCCTCCGCACCTACCTCAACGAGAGTGGAAGGTGTCTACTTATCTTAAGTTTTCACGACAGGCGAAGAGGCTCACCTTGAGAGAAAGAAAAAGAGATCTCTACTCTCGCGAGTAATTCATATGGCGGGTAAGAGAGTCCGCGGCACGAAAATCTCCACTTCAGGGGCCACATTACGAACGGATAACCAACAAGTACCACTCGTAAAAACAACCATAACATAAATAGTTGCGTTATTTGATTGCGATAATGAAAACGTCTAGAAAATAATAGAAAAGATAAATGCGCGCGCGGAAGAGAAAATGCCTCGCTGTGGGAGGTAAAAGGAGGTTTATAGCAAAACGAAAGATACAATTGAAACCAGATACAGTGATTTGTACAACAGAGAAGAACGCGCAGACCACGCAGACATATTTTCTTTGCATTTAAATTAAATTAATTATGAATCTGTCAGCAATTTTTTGTTCGTGAGAGATTAAATTGCAAAAATCTTGTCTTTTCTAAAGAGACTAAAATTTGTCAAACTATAAATCAAAAAAACATATTATAACTGCTAATTTAAGAAATGCTTGCCAATTTGAATATGTCGTTTATTTTATTGTCTCTCATAATCGAAAATTATAAGCAAAAATCTCCAGAAGTAGGCAGAAAGTATCTCATAGAATTATTTATCATGCACATCCATGTAATAATGAAATGCATGAATGCGACCGAAGATGACACTCATTGTCAACTTGTTTCTCCCGACAAAAAGGAAAGTCAAGAGATAATAGAAGAGGTTAACGAGAAACGAGGGCGAGTGGAAGAAGTACCGATGCTACGCAAAGGAGTAACAAAAGCGTTGAAAATGAGAAGATAAAGAAGATAAGGTAAATTCAAGTATCTAAAAAAAAAAAAAAGAAAAGTAGAAGAAAGAGAGAGAGAGAGAGAGAGAGAGAAAGAGCAAGCAAAAGAGAAAACGAGAAAGAGGAATAGAGAAAAAGGATGAGAGTTTCACTGAATCAGTTGATGGAACAAGCGGAAATGGAATGTAACTCGGCGCTACGATTCTTCCTAATAAAGTTTCCAGTGTTTTCAGCACGTTAAATGACTGCCGTAGTGATTTTTATCACGCGGGCTTTATTTCGTTCGTTTGCTCGTTGCCCGAATCGAAGCGCTAATTGCGATCGCCCTCGCACGTTCCAGTTTTCCTTCTATCGTTATCTCTCTCTCTCTCTCTCTCGCCTGTCATTTTTTCACCCAGCAACAAAATGACGATGAGTGCAATAAGTTAAGTTTCCATAAGCGTTATGAAAGATGAGTCAACCATGATCGTTAAACGCATCATTAATTTTAACTGTTCGCATCTTAACGAATCAAGATTATCTCCTGTTGTTTGTGCAAACAGGCGAATGTGACTTGACGCGATATGCTCGGAGTGTTATATTACGTTATAAAAGTTTAATAAAAAAATATTGATGAATATCGCAGCGACGCTGTAAATTGCTGACGTTTTATAGATGTCAGAAGAATCATTTGTTAAGAAGAATTAATTGCGAAATAAATTATTTATATCTCTAACGATAATTTGCATCCTTGCTTTCTCAATAAGTAAAATAGCATTTAAATATTTTTGAAAATATATAATATCTCCATTTTTCTATATAACTTTTAAAGCTTTCTCGTATTAAATCTCCAATTGATTACATCAATATCGACAAATGCATACGAGTTTAATCGAAAATACTCGAACAAAGAAGAAAGGAAAATACGGGATTAAGGAAGGAGGCAATGTGACGAAGAATAAGGTGAGTAATGCGCACAAACACACTGCCGACATAATCCACCTGGTTCTTACTTCCCATAGTTCCGCACATATTTGAACCCTTTCATGAAGTCAGCGAGTGGAGAACAAAAAACAGGAATACGAGGAAGGGAAAGAGAGAGAAGAAGAGAGATGGAGGGAGAACAATGTAAATGCAAGAGAGGCACGAACAGCCGACTCTCGGCTCTTTCCTGCAAGTCACCTGCTGCATAAACCCCTCTCACCTGCGTAAACTTTTGCAGTAAGTTAAAAAAGAATCAGTCCTTAATCTCTATAAAAAAAATTCGAGAGAAAAATGTTTTCGATTTCTTCGCGAAGATAAAGATATATAAATGAGCAATGCAAACAAATTTGTATCATTAACTTTACAATCTTATCTTTTCTTTTTCATTTCTTTTCTACTTTCTCAATATTTATTCTAAAAAAAAAAAAATTTAGATTTTATATATCCTTCTCTGTATATTTTACGCGTTTCTTTTTTTTTAACGTATACTTTCGAGACTTTTAATTTGGCTTATTCAAAATGGTACTATTATCAATGCATTTCTTTTTTTTCGCGATAATGCATTTCTCCGTTATTTATGTTCATCCACTCTAATCTGATAATTCGCCGAATACTTTATTCGATCTAAAGAGTATAAAAAGATGAGGGCGAGTTGCGAAAGAAGGTGAAAAAGAAAAAGAGTGACGGAGGGAGAAAAAAGAGGCATGGAGGAGGAGATAAGTAACATACACCAGTACTCTCGGCGGTATCTAGCTGATTTTTGCAGCGCTTAGACCCGCGCATTGCAACGCGGCAAAAGAGGCAGAAAGAGCAACAGCGAAAAACAGCTCGCTCTGACGAGACTTTTCGAAACGGTAGCGACGCGTGTGTATGAGATACATTAAAAGCCACGCATGCTCACCGACAAATTAGGCCTTTCGAGTCTCTCTTGAAAAAATATCATTAGGGTTCAAATTATTTAACATTAAATAACTTGGGACAATCGAGTCTTGAAATAAATTTCTATTACAATAAAATACATTTAAAATTTCATCTAAAGAGTAAGACTGAAAAAATAATAAAAGTGATCTCAAATGAGCACGCAGAGTATCGTTTATCGAAAAGCATGAACACGTTTTGCTTTAATGTTATTAACTTTATAGCTTCATAATTCGATAATTTAGAAATACACATGTCTTGAGTATCGTAAATGTAATAAATCAGCAATATACGGGAGGTCAAGTTTTAAAATTATGCATAAAAAAGGAATAATACGAAAATTAATTGTTGAAACAAAATGCAGCAAGAATTTAAACCGATAATTTTGACATTGTAAACAGAACAAATTGATCTCTATATTCATTCAAAACATGACAATAATTGGTGTAATTTTCCTGCAGCATGGCGAGGAAAAATCTAAAGCATTCATTGAAATAATGTGTAACGGTGTATTTCAATCCAATAATATTTTTCATATTTTATAACATAATCATGCCCATTACGAGAAAATTACAAGTTTTGCAAGATTATTTGCTTCAATTATCAACAATACAAAGTCGATTAGTATTGAATACAATCATACGTATTGTATCATATATAATGATACAACACAGCTACATATCCATTAAATTATGTAACATTGTAATGTAATTGGAAAATATGAGATATTGTGTTTGTTCCAAATACAAGATAGATATTAATATTCCTTTATGCTTCGACATACATACGGAAGCATTATCAAACGGTGTACAAGTCATAGTCATTATATCAATTACGTCGCGCCGCGAGTAATAATACGTTAGGTGAGCGACTGAAAGTCCACTGACAGATAAACAGCTCGTCGACACGCAGTTACGCGGATAATAAGAGACACACGTTGCCATGATACCAATGAAGAAATGCGGTTTAGTCATAACGTAGTTATATACGGCGACTTACAGCGCGTATCTTATATCATCAACCTATATTTTTCTCTCTTTTTCGTTTTGTCGAATATTTACACGTCGAATGTGCAAACTAATCTGACATAAAAAGAAACTGTTCAAATATCGCTGATATATAATTAAATTCACGTTCAGTTAATGCTTGCGAAAAAATGATAAGACCGTGCGATGACACAAACATATGTTGTTTGTCTTGAAAAAAAAAGATGGAAAAATAAAGCAAAACATTTTTTTTATCAGACTTCTGCCTAAAGAAAGAACAATGATGCGAGAGAGAAAGCGATAGTTACGAAATCGAAACCTCTTGCAAGCCAGCTCTTCGAGCGTTTCCTACATAGATGATCTCATTAGCAGCCAATGAGACGTATGCTCGTAACGTAGCGCGCACAACGTGACGCAACGCGCATGAATTAATGAGTCAGTCGCACGTTTGCCGGGTATAAATCTTCTCCGATCCTCCATAATTAGTGTCAGTTAACCGATCCTCCGTCGAGATCCGTATTCGTGCGCGCTAAAACTTCGATCTCTCTGACACGTAAGGTGATACAGATAATTCATTAGAAAAATTTAATTGCCCGCCCGCGTTGATGATGAACGTGAAGAATTCCACCGTATCACTATAAATTTCAATCTATTCAAAACGTTAAAAATTTCCATGAATTAAGCTCGCAAAAAATACTACAAGATTATCAATCTAATTTTCTTTGTTTAATTTTAAATTTCAGACTTTTATAAAAAATGGATATTATATTATAAAATATAAATATTTTTAAAAAATAAATTTGTTTGATTCGTGAAAGTAAACAGCTTTCTCTCTCGGATTAAAAGAGATTTAGACTCTCGTAAGCCAATTTCGAATATTTTGTGTAATGTCAAAATATATTTAAAAAAAATATATAACTCTTGAAATAAAAATAAAAATATTATTACATGAGTAGAGCTGCTTAATTACAATTTTCGCAAAATTCTTTTGAATACATGAAAATTCACAATTTTTGCGCAAAATTATTTTTAATATTTTTTACACATTCCATTCAACTGATATATTATTCATTAATCACATAATAAAAATGTATATTTTTATCAGTGTTTTTGAAATGTCAGTCTTTTATAAGGTCGCTAAATTACATAAGCATCGACATATCTCTCGCACATGTCGAGAAGCGTTTTCAAACTATCTTGCCTCGCGAACAGAAACATTACGCTGATCTGATAACATCTGTCGCGGCTCCTTTCATTCTTCGACTCGATCCAGTCGCGAGATCACTTTCAGGAACGCCAATACCGACGCGTGCAAATCAGAACAAAACCGGAGCGAGCATTCTCGTTCACTTTCAGAGGGATGGCATTCGGCATGCGGTAGGATAGCGACAACTTGGTATTTGCTAGCGCGTTGTTACCGCGGATTATGGCTCGCATCTTCAACCCCGGAGAGGTTATACGACTGGAAGTTGAATGGTGTTCCCAAAAGTTCCACCACAACGCGCAACTCCTCCCTCGTTAATTCCAAAGTTTCGCGAATCTTTCCCCTTTTTTTTTCTCGCCCGAAGAAGAACGCCTGCCGCCCCTTACATCCGCCGTCGCATTTGTATGAGCAAACGCGCGAGCTGGGCTCCATCTCTTACAAGAGCCAGATGTAAGACAACTGTCGGGCAAGTGGATCATCCGTTTCGCGTTAACACAGTGGCAAGGCTCAAAGCTTTCGTCGTAATAGTCGGGTAAATCTTTTTAAAGGCAATCACGAATTCCGTATTTTTTAAGAGAAATATATTTTATTAGATATGTCCTAACAAGAATTTTTTTTTAATGAACAATTGTAATAAAACATGTGCTTTTACTGCCATAAAATAAAGTAATCTTTGTATTTCTGTACTAACATTAACTGTAACTGTGGCTTGTATTGCTTTCAAGTGAACAATCATCGACGAGATTATTAATATTATTTGAAAACCCTTAATAGTTCTTAAGTAAAATGCTTGCCTTTTTAAGCAAGTGGTTTTAAATGACGGAGAAGAAATTAGAAATAACTAAAAAATAAATTGAATAAATTAAATTTTCCCTTTTTTTTTATCTCTGAAACCATATAGATAAAAGGGCGGAAGCCGATATCGCGAAAACATTTTATCGTGTCGCGCGAATGTACGTATAGCGTGAAAAATATTTTTATGTCCGCTACATATACCGGCAAAACTAGTTATTAGTCACGTGGCGAAGGGTTGCAGAGAGCGTGGCGGAATGAAGTGGCGCAGAACGTGCATCACGCGCCACACGCATACGTATATATAGACGCAGAAAGAGAGAGAGAGAGAGAGGAAAGGGCGCGACCGAATGCAAAAGGGTGAGAGGTCAAGGGGAAAGAGGGAAACGCGGTAGCTCGCAATTTGCGTAATTGAGCCCTGAATTATTTACACTGTCGGGTGCGTCATACTTCCACTCGGTAATAACTGACAGCCCGGCGTAAATGCGAAATCGGTTGACATTTAGCACGCCCGAAATTACGACGAGCGCCAACAGCAGGAACGCGCACCATTGTCTGCGCTCGCGTCGAAATGGCGCGCGGGACTATCAGATTTTCTTTTTTTTTTTTTTTCAATTGCCAAACAAAACGGCATTGATGAATTGGCATTCGAAGCGCATTAAAAAGTTTCCAATTTCAGCGAGACTATTTTCTCGCAAAGAAAAATATTTTGTTCGTAGAAAAGGAAAAAAAAATTTCATTCGTATAAGCGGGTTCATAAAATTTCAATAGTAAAGAGGAAAAAAACGTTGCTTTGAAAAAAATATTTTTTTTTCTATAATGTATTTTGCATTTCTTCGTTGATTTAATAAAAGACGCGCGCTGCAAACTTCAAAAAACTTTTAAAAAAACTCTTCAAAGCAAAATCCGATGATGCCACGGTTGATCTTCGCAGAGAGCCGACTCTAAATAGAGGGAGAGAAAGAGAGAGAGAGAGGACAAACGTTAAGCTGAACGTTAAAGCAATCAAATCGTATTTATAGAGCGGACATGATGTTTACTCGGGTCCTTGAAGAAGCCTCGTTTACTTAGCAAGTCACTTAGCGACCGCGCGACAAGCGAACTCGCTAATCTGAGTGTGCGGAATCTAAGCGCGCGGTAATGCACTTTCTAGACGACGGATCCTCGCCGAGCCGCGCGGGCCGCGAGATTAGCCGTTCTGTCATGCAAAGTGCCATGAGTTGTGACTATCCGACGGCGGTACGCCGCATCGTAATTCGGTTTTCCTTCTTCGAGGATTCCGCTCTCCGTTCTGTGTCGCGAGGGCAGGATAAACAGACGCGGTAAACGCTCCTCCGCGCGAACTTCCGTCATCGGTCAAGAAGCAAGCAAGAGTCGCTAATTCCGGCTGTCTCGCATCAACGTATTAACGCTTTGTGCAACGTAAATAACGCGGAATCTCAGGAGTGGAACAAGACACGCGTAATAGCGGATTTATAGAAGAAATCGGGCGTACATGCGCGATGTATGAAGAACGAGACACAAAAAACTGAGAGAGAGAGAGACAGAAAAAGAACACGAAATTCTCCATCCGCCGCAAATATTCATCTCGCAATCTCGCGCCTTCTTCCCCCCGCGAAGCCATCCCGGCCCCCCCACCTGTTCCCTCATCTAAGCATATTGCAATGCCTCGCACGGGATATTTTGGCGCAACGAATATGGAAACGGGGATGAGGCAAATGAACAGTGCAACGTGGCTACAATCACAGTGGAGAAATAGAACGAAATCCGAATACATAGTATGAAGAAACTCGACAGAGATAGAAAGATAGAGAAGGTAGAGAGATAAAGAAATTTGGAATAATTTTTTTTTGAATTCAGAAATAAAATATATCATCAAATTTAAATAACGATCCAAAAAAATGGCAATTCAGAATACGATGTAATATATGAGATATTACAAACAGTTAATTTTTTAATAATTCGTTTATAATTATAATAAAAAATATAAATTTGATAAACAGATGTAACACGCTATGAAAAGTACGTAGCGTAAGAATGTTATTTTTAAAAATTTCCGAAGGTAATACGTTTTATTTAACAAGCAGAAGCAATCTGTGCAAAGTTATGTGATATGGTTGTATGAAAAAAAGCAGATGCCCAGAAATCAGGTTTTATTCGAACGGTAGTTGCAACGCAGATGAAAACCGCGTGCAAAACGAGTAGCCGCAAATGGCGTAGGAAATTTGTTTCTGTTATCGCGCTCCCCTATCACGCGGCGTCCCTCCTCTCTCTCTCTCTCTCTCTCGATGCACTGTCAAAACGAGTCAATGTCCATTCGGATCGATAGCCTATTTCCTCGTCAGGGCTTCCCGATTAACCGCCCGTGCAGCAGGATTTCAACGACTGTCACGCAGAAAAAGGTGAAGGCCCGATATTAACTGCAAAATACGACGAATCGATAAATGGATTTCGATGTTTAGTCATTCGCGTAGATCAGAAACAATTCAGAAGTGTTTTAACGCAAACAATGTGAAATTCTCTCTCTTTCTCTCTCTCTCTCTCTCTGCTTCGTGTCTTTTTTACAAATCTCTTTCAATAAATACGATAATGATACTCTTAATTTCGATATTCCCCTCTGTGATTCAATAAAATTATTATTCATTGCCGTTATATAAAAAAAATATATAAAACAAGAATTTTTAAACATCTAAAATTGAAAGTAATATATTTTTACATTTTACTGATTTTAACTGTATTTATTCGTGAAATTTTTCAAAGCAACAATCGGATTTTACTTTAAAATCACGAAATTTCAGTAACCAAAGTTAAATTATTCATAAACATACTCGGAATAGTAACAAAAAAATATACGACATTTAGAGAGAAAGATATTATCTCTCCTTAAAACTGGAGACTTTTTTCCAAGCAATTGACAATAAAACCGCTTAAAAATTCCAAAGATCGGCCCGAAATATTCGCGATTTTCGAAAGTATTCGCAGCGATGACTCTTCGATAAAACGAAAGAAACAATTGATTCGTTTTCATTGCCAACGTAAACGTCGCGTCCCAATATGCAACGCTTATAAACGCGCTACAGCCAACACACGCGAATGATGCGGCGACCCGTAGCGTCAGCATCGCGTCATGGTTACGCACAAAAAGCTTATTTGCCGGAATATTTATTTACGGTCGAACTTTCGGCAATGCAGCCGTGGAAACACTGGTTGAATTTTCAAACAATTTCGCCGCAGCAACCGAGATGC
Organism: Cataglyphis hispanica; assembly: GCF_021464435.1. Taxonomy (NCBI): domain Eukaryota; kingdom Metazoa; phylum Arthropoda; class Insecta; order Hymenoptera; family Formicidae; genus Cataglyphis; species Cataglyphis hispanica. Next base: position 7,373,672 of record NC_065955.1, on the reverse strand, counting down.
CACGCGGCGGCCATTGCCGATCAGGCATCAGACAGCGTCGACTCTCTGCGCGGGAAGAAGAGAGGTAGGACGGGGGGTTTAGTCAGCTGACAGACAGCATGGTGAGCCGGTACAAGCTCGGAGAGAGGGGTTGTTAATGGAAAGCCATTGTTCTCTAATCAAATCATTTGCTCGACGCTCGATGGAGAGACGGGACGACGCGAGGAAAACGCCTAGTTCCGAATAGCTCGAGAGCAGGTGTTTCCGCGATCAACCCTTTCACTCGTCTCATCGCACCGATTCTCAATTTTGCTATCTTATTTGTTCTTAAACAGATTCTCCCGAGAACGTCACCGTCATCTCCTCCTTCTCCCCCTTATTATCGCCGATCCAGTCCAAATAACGAAAGTTGTATAATGAACGAATCTAAATAGCTAGCAAACTCCAATTAATCTTGGAAGATATCGTTGAAACATGACAAACAAGTTTTGTATATTAAAAAAAAATATATATATATATTTCACATAGTAAATGTCTATTACACATTTATTTTCCCGCCTATTTATTTTTAAACATATAATAAATTATAATTTGAATTTTCATAATTAAATAACAGAAATTATAATATTTTCGTTATTAAATCTGTTGTTTCTCTTTCTCTCTCTCTCTCTCTCTTTCCAATCAAGTTTATATTTTTGATATGCACGAAGCTGCAATTGTCAGTTTACAACTGCAATATGCGCGTATCCGTATCGTTTCTAATAATTTCGTGACGAACTTTCGCCGCTATCTGAAATTCGAGAAACACACTAAAAGTACTTTAACGACATAATCACGATTGCATGCGATTGCGGAAGGGCGGATGACGTCAGCGGATAATTAAGAAACGCAACGGCAGTTCGGCGCAAAGTTTCGGCCGGGCATATATTACGGTAGTTTGTAAACGACGTTAAAACTCAATTCCAGAGGAGCAATACATAGCACATACACGTAGGTACGAATTGGTGGTAATGCGGATGCCGATATCGGGGGTCGATAATCGTTAGCCGGCGTTAACGGTAGTTACGAAGTTAGACAGCAAGTATATCTCGGTAAGACTTAAATGGAAGACGGAAAAAAGCGAGAAAAATAAGAAAACGCTTAAAAAAGGAAAATGGTGAATAATTGTGAGATTAAATTGTGCGTTGTCGAGATTGATCGCGAATTAGTCTCAACCAAGAACGAAGAATAGTATATAATCAATAATGCACATTGTAAAAATAATTAATGCAAAAAATCAATTAAAATTGTGAAAAGAAACCGATTTTATAATCATGTATAATAGATGATAATAGATAATAGCTAATAAATTATAAATATAAACACTATCCGAATAAACAAGATATAAAGTTTCAGATATTTCTATTATTCGCTGAAACAGAATTAAAATTTTATATATAAAATGCAAACACAAATAAAAGTTCATATATAAAATAATCTTTCTCCTGGAAACATGCTATTATAATACTACAAGCAAGCTCTCTTTTCGTCGAAATCTAGACTTGTGATTGGGAACATATAAGAATCGACGATCGTTAAAGGATAAATGTCATCGCGCAAAAAATTGCTATCGTCGGAAAATAGCACAGAGATGCTCACGTGACAAAAGAAGAAACGGAAAATGGGTATGAGAAGCCAGATACGTCGACGTTGTCGCGTTTTCCATCATTCATTGCCGCCGTCAAGTTCTCGGCGTGGGAAGCCGAGTATTGCTTTTTAACGATCGACACGCACACGCGTGAGGAGAATCGCAAACTGTGCGATATGCATCGCGTGCGTGTGAATGCGTGTGTGTGTGTGTGTGTGTACGCGCTCGCACGCCTGTATGCATTTTATTTGATTTTCGTTGATCAGTCTCGTGGAAGGGCCACCCAAGCCGAGGATCATGACGAATAATCAGCAATCCTGATCGATAGTTAATCGATCAAAAACTATGAAAACGTAAGAAACCTCATGAGAATAAACCGCGGTTGCGCGCGATTAATTCGCAAGTTGCTCAATGAAATCATTTTAGATATTAATGATGATGATTAGAAATCTGCGATAGAGAGTGTGATTTATTATTAGTAAGAAACGAGAAATGTTGACCACGATAAACCGCCAACTCCGAGCACAATCAAGCGGGATTCACGATTAATTTGCATATTTTTTTCTGATTTACCATGTTCTCCGGCATATGACGTAACGAATTCGATAGAATATATATTTCGGAATCGTCCGGAGCCATTTCTGCCTGTTCGTGCGCGTACACAGACATACAACACACATATATGCAAGTCAAATTGAATACATTATTCGTAACTTCAAATGCTCCTTTATTGTATATTTTGTAGTCGAAGGCAATAATGCATGTACTTTATATTCTAAACGTGCGTCCCGATGGTCATCGATCGCTGATGGTTACCATGTCGAGAACATTCAATAACCATTCGTTGCATCTGCGCCGGTAATCGACTTGGATTTTGATAGATGCAAACTTCGATAAAAGAGAATATGGCTTTTTGAACAGGAATTGGCGTAATGAATTAGTAGTTTGGTAAGTTATCTCGAACGGACTCCGGCAAAAATTGCCAATCCCATTTAATGATGGAACTTTTATGTGCGGCGAAGAGGGGAGTTATTTGTCCCCTGCAGCAACACATACCGTCCGATTGTTTACAGCAGCTGCCGTACGTTCGCCCTATGTGCACTTAGAGAGTACTGTGTGTGACTCACGATAGTGATAGATTAGATACCGATCCATCTGCCGCGACGAACCGATAGTCGCATCGCCCGCGCGACGTATTAATCATATCGGATTTTGGTGATAAACGAGCTTGCTGTAGCGTGGCGCGTAACGACGATACAGCGCTTTAGAGATCGCATGTACAATTGATATGCGTTCTAAACTTTGGTGAACATCTGTCTCAAATGATTTCCGGAAACAATCATTTGACGAAAAATCACTATCCCTTAAAAAAAAAATATTTAGGGATGTAATTTTTGAAATTCAAACTCTAAAAAATATGAATCTTTCAAGATGGAGAAAAATAGTAGTAAAAATTGATGAATTCTGGCTTTTAATCTTTGAAAAAGCCAGATAGAACAAAATACAATATATCTAAAAATTTAATATAACAATTTTTTTGTTTGCGAGAATTTTGTATCTCTGTCTCTTATTTATAAAAATTTCTAACAATTATCAAATTTCTCTCCCTAACAATGCAATAGAATGCGCGTGAAAAAAAAAAAAAAAAGTTTCCTATTTTGAGGAAGGACACTCAACAAGATTCGAGGAACATCATTATCACAAATAGGAAGATCGACATGCGAGAGCGTGGAATCGTAAAATCGGAGCGTAGCGATGTGACGGAAGCGGGCGCGGCGGTTGTTGCGTCATTGATTTCTTGGGGAAGCGACGCTAAAATCACACGACAAGGCACAAACGGCCCGATGTAAACCGAGCGTGCATATATTTAGACTGGCACCGCGCTTCAGCGATCTATAACGAAGCACGCGGGCGCCAGTTTGCCTCGCGGAAGCTTATACTTTGCGCAGGCAGCAATTTTAATCTAAATGCCTGCAGACGGCTGCAGAAACAATGGCGCTCTTTAAACGTCGACGCCACAAAGCGCAAGATCAGACGCGACGCGTTGGCACAGATAGAGGTCATTCCGCAGATTTAATTGTACTTGCGTAAGTTATATGCAAACGTCTTCGAAAGTTGATATACACGGCAATCGCTATCGAAATACAGCATCGACATTTCTATATTTGATAGCCCACTAAATGCAAAGATTTAATGCTTCAATATCGCAAAAAAAGCATATCACATTTCTTTTCATTTTACGAAATAAAAACGTTTATAAAAATGCTTGATGTAAAGTTCAATTACTTATATTGTAGCACTGTTTTCCAGAAAAAATAAAGATTGCAAAAAATTGTAATTTTATTATGTCACGCTAAATAATTACACGTGTCAAGTCCCTTAAGATATAACTTATTTTTATTAATTTTTAACTATTATTATGAAAATAAAATTCACAACAATTTATATAAGCGCCAATCAAGTCTCAAAAATAATCGATTGGAAAATATCGGGATCGAGCAAATATTATCTGAAAATGCCGGTGTATTTAGTCGGTGCAATTAGTCATGACACAGCGGAAACGTCATTCTCCAACCGAGCGGATACCGAGAGGTTCTTTTAATTTCCCGACATGGCCTACTTCCGACGAACGATATTTCCGTTCTCTTATGGCCGCCGCCGGGTGTTTCACGGGCGACGCCGAAATCCGATTTGGAAACACGGTCGGGTCGGCAACCTCTCTAAAATTTGAAAGATCGACGCGCCGATATCTCTGCATGAATTGTAAACTTTTCCGATTGTTGTTTAATCCGACGAGGTCGGATATTCTTGCGACGCAGCACGATTTTCTCGAACGTGTAATATCGAGAGAAGGAACTACAATATATTCTCTCGTAATTCGCGACGCATCGAGTAATATCGAAGAGTCTCGTTATTTCGAGCCGAAAAAATCTCGAGACGCTTTTCTGTTCCACATAGACACCATTTAAATTCTACGCTCGACGTCACCGCGAGAAAAGAAATCCCGCCTCGTGTATCGCGAACTCTCGAAGAGCTCGACAAAAAAGACCGTCTCCGTCATTCTTGACGGACGGAGAGCGCGAAATCTCACGATGTAACACGCCGCTGTCCTCGAAACCCATTAACCTCCGCCTACACTGCGACGACCTCGGCCTCTCTATCTGTCTTCTCTCTCTCTCTCTCAACTCTTAATCCTTCCAAACCAACGGCTCATCCTATAACAACCTTCGTCGTTGAATATGCGCGAGAAAGTAGCATGAGCGACTTGCATAACGAAACGCCCAAATTCGACGAAAGATTGCAATCGTGAATTAAAATATGAAACCGAGTAGCATGCAATTAAAAAACCTTTTAATTCCACGACTGTAATTTAACTTTATGTAAGTAAAGAGAGATCTCGTTTCTTTTTAATATTTCTAAAAAAGAGTTTAACCATATCGACACTGATCTAATGCGAAAACGTGTAATACCAGCGGAAACGAGATTGCGTAATAAATTCGGCGCAATCGTTATTTATATACATTCGTCGTTGAATTTTCCAGCGCAAGCAAGATTTACAACCGTCATTTTGTCCGCCGTAAATGAAGTATTTTTGGAAGCAAATGATCGCCAGTTAGGCTGTGTAGAAATAACGTCGAAGAGCATTTAAACACAATGGCGAGATTTTCAGACAATTCGCTTGGATATATTACACGTACGACAAAGAGATATTCTCAGAATAATAAAATATCATGTTACAATAGGTATATACATATATTGACTTCAAATAAGTAGAAATCGGAAATTTTAATTTCTTTTGTTTTTAATCAATCGTGAGATAACGATTCAGTTTTAATTTGATAAGTAAAAGGCATAAAAGTTAATGTTGAGCTTCTCGAGAATATTATGAGAATTGTTTTTCCATTAATGAAATGCAATTAAAGGGCGATGGCTTTTCCGAGTAAAATATACACAGACGCAACGGAACAAAGAATCAATATATATATTGGCAATAGTATAGAATCATAGAAATGAATAAATTATTTCATTCTCGTTTGTATGAATAATACGACGTCTGGAAAATCGATGACAATTGCAATTTAGCGATGGCTAATTTCAGTTTAACGTCGCAAATAAAACCGTGATAAATAATACGCGGCAACATACGATTCACCGTAATTTTTGTAAGAAGCTATAAATTAGAATTATTTTTTTTTTTAAGCGAAACAGTCGACCTCGCGTGCGCTTGTCAAGAAAAGTAAACTAACAAAAATCCACACAGCTGATATAATTTAGTCGCGCGTTACGTGCCGCTCGTAAAACCGTTCGCTCTCGTTTCTTCTTCTCGAATTCCGGTCCAGATGGACAATAGCTCGTTATCGACGACGAGAGAAATTTTCTATGCTCTCGGCCGATTTTCTTTCGCCGTCTTTACGACGCGCCGATACAGCCACAGTCCGCGCAACGATATGACGACGTTCCATTTCCAGGATAAAACTTTCCCGGTTATATACGCGTGGTGAGCGCTACCGAGAGAACGGAAACCGAGGGAGAGATTGCAGAAAGGAAAGAAAAAAAAAGGGCAAGAAGGACATAAAAATCTTGAAGGGATATAGAGAAAGACGGAGGGGAAAACAACAGCGTGACCATACAAGACCGCCACCATCGTCGTTGTCGCTGCTGCCGTGAAAGCACCGAGTATACAACAGGATTTAAGCCACTGTAAAACCGGTCCCTCCTCCCACCGAGATCGGCGAGGACCATCGCCGAAAAATATTCGTCTCGTTCCTGGCCGGCCCAACCTCGCCAAAGTTTATCGCGAAAAAAAATTCCTTCTCCTGATAAAAATCGTACGAAGCATTTTTCCACGTTCATCGTCGTTTTGGAGAACCGCATCGACTACTCCCATTAATCGCAACTCTCGGGTTTCTTTTCTGCCGTTTAGCACACCATGACGGAGATTCGATTCGAACGATCAAACGGCGATTATGACGGAAAGATTGCTCCTTAATCGTTATTTCTATCGATATTTTTCTTGTTGAACTCCTTAAACGCACGTGACTTTCTTTTAGTACGTATTTATGATGTAAAAATCCCTAAATATAAAAAATAAGTTTATAAAATATTTCGAATCTAAATGTCTTCTTTTCATCGATAAAAAGAGATAGGGTACTTTGAAATTATTAAACGCTATTAGACGCTCGCTGCTAAGTTTCCTCTATGCGTTTTAAATGTGCTAATATATGTATAGTATCAGCAAAATTTACACACGTATGGAACAAATTGCCATGCCCACACTCAATAGTGTTAATCAGTCTGTTTGTCTCATTAATCCTTCTACGATGAAAGAGACTTCACTTCTTTCGACGCTGTTACGTGTCGTCATCACGGTGAGTCACATTAATCACAGGACTGCACTTTGCGCAGTGTCATTCCAACGTGACATCATCCAATTAAACAGGATGGAATCGAATAACACTGATAAAGAGCAATCATAGATTTTAAAATTAGCAATCATCATATTTAAGCAAGTTATTTTTAAAAGTAACGTCTTCTGATTATATTACAAATTCCCACGCATTAAAGATGCAAATAAAATTAAAAAATTAATAGAAATTACATTGTATGCTAATTGCATTCATTCGTATCATATGCTTCATCAAGTTCATCAGCAGGCTCTCGGCGAAAAAAGAGCGTTTTCTTACATCAGGTTTCTTATCTCCCAGAATTCTTATTTCGGATCCTCCTACTTGAAACTTATATTTGATGTTACTTTCCTATATCTTTAACGGTTAACGACAAGAAAACCGATCCCGATATCGTTGTTGAGAACAGACCGGTGAAGAGACGAATTCCTGAGCAATGTACGAGGGGGCAGCACAATATTGCATGGTAACTGCATGGCTGTTGCTTAGCGCTTCGAAGGTCACGAGTCGACGACTCCGAAAGAGCCCCGAGACCGGTTTTCTCGCGAGTCCACAACGTCTGTAATACAGGGTGTTCGTGGAGCAGCACTTTCGGCGATCACGCATCTCTCTCTCGGAAGATATACTCGAGAACGGTGTAACGTAAATGAATAAATTATTGCAAAAAAAAGAAGATGTCAGGACAAGTCAGAAAATTTGATTGCTTTTTTTTCTTCAAGTAGCTTATTCGTTTCGTGAATACATAGCACTCAAACACAATATATGTATATATTTCAAAAATTTGTGACAGCGATATTGATATTTATTAATGATAATGATATTTATTATTGTATATATTTGCATATAAAACATATGTGCCAAGTAAATATTTTTATTTAAAAAAAAAAAATATTATGGATAAATCAAATATTGTAGAAATTAGTAGATTCAATCCAAAAAAAAAAAAGAATTGAATTTTATAACACCGATCATCGTCAACAAAATTAAAATCTAATCTTGAGTTTGTCGCAACTGCCGGTGCGTTGTACATTTGATGCCTCGAAGTTGCATCAGTTGAACGATTTCATAAACAGTCTGCAAAGTTCTCCGTTACACCGCTGTTGATTAAAAGTTTCCGGAAAATGCGGTGGCTCCGGGGTCGTAACCGTGCATTTTGCTCGCTCGATTTACACGTGTATCGCTCGACGACGAGTTACACGGATTACACCCTCGAGCTCGAGCGTGATCTCTCCTCATTTTGCTCTTGTCCTCTTACATTCGTAGGAAACAAAAATTCATCGACACACGCTTGCATAATCTATTATCTAGGCAAAAGACGCGGTTGTTGGCAACCATATACCACTTTGAAGCTTAGAAATTTTCACTTTTTCAAGCTGTGGGGTCCCATCATAATGCAGATTATCGTAATAAAATGTACGAGATATCAACGAGATAATAAATTGTCCATGTTTTCGAAAAAAAATCGATATATTTCTATCCGATTCGAAAAAGCACCCATTTCTCAATAAATTATAATTTTTAATATAAGTTTAAGTTTCTCTTAGAAATAAAACAATCGTTACGCGTAATACATAAAAATATTTCTTTCTGCATTTTTCCTCGAATATGCATTAAGCATTATATTTACAATATTATTCCTAAGAGAGAATATTTTTCTAAATAAATAAAATTCGCGCATTATATTTAGAAAAGACCATTTTTCCGCTTACAATTATTTCCACTTATCTAAAGATTGCAAATATTAAACTTAAAGTCTCAAATGATTGTTTTTGCGCCGTGTCCTTCAACACAAATGTGCGTTCTTTCTCAGCTAGCTGACTAGACGAACAAATACGCGAGCAATTCGCAGCGTCGACCTGGCGCGAATGGACGGCCGCCGCAATTTAACGGATTACGCACCGCGGCGAGGTGGATAATAATTGGAGACGTAACTCCAACTGACTCCGTGACTACGGGGACAATAGGCGAGAGACGGCAAAGGGAAACTCTCCAACAAATAGTTGTGACCGGCCGACCGAGTACATTATTGTCGAACGGATTGCGCTGTTATCGTCGTCCGTTTGCCGGTAATTGTCGTTCCAATTACTGTAATTATCGCCGGCCAAACAAATTGATTAATGTACACAAATGCCCTTCGATCTTGCCTTTCGCCAGCCCGACAAGCGCGCCACTTCATTCGTGATTCGTCGCGAGCGACCGTTTCGTAATGATCCGTACACCCGATAGATCGGCTGGAACATTCGTACGGAGCGTGTGGACATTTCACGAGAATAAAGAGTTGTTGAGACCACTGGCAGACACGTAGTAGGTTTTCTTCTCTCTCATTAAAAGTTATAATTAGATAATTCGCTCTACCACGTATTTTTAGCGCGCAAATTATGAATTAGAAAGGATGACAAGAAACCGATGTTGGAGAAACCGATGCGAAACTTTTCCTCTGCCACATAAGAGTCTTGACTTTAATTGCATTACAAAAAATATTGACATATTAAAATCGAAATATTGCGACAAGAAAAGATTAAAAGAAAATATGCTGAGTTAATTAAAATCGAAATATCAAAAATAATCGGAGCGTGTTAAATTTTTCAAATATCCAAATCTCAAACTATTATACAAAGAAGAGAGTTTTCAATATTGTTTAAATATTATTATAATACAATTAATTTAAGAAAACTTAAATAAAGTTTTCGGGAAACCTGTTAGAAGTTATTCTTGCTGTCAATTCCGACTCTCTTTAGAGTATAAAGCGAAACATGCTATATATATACACTATCTCCTCGACATCATTACAATAAAAACATTGTCCTAAACCCGCTATTCACCTCCTGCGCTTTTCTCACTTTCTCGCTGCCGGGAGATAAGAGGGAGTTTCCAGGAGAAAGAACGCGGAGGATCCTCTCTAGGCGACATAACCTTCTAATAGATCTTCTCTGGGCGACGTAACCTCCCAATAGATCTTTCTCCGGGCGACATAAACCTTCTAAATCCCCCGCGGACGAAGCATTTCGTTCGCACGTTACATCATCGAGGAGAGAGAGGTACAGTCCGTACTGTAACTATGCTTGCTCTCCACATTAAGACAGCCATTGTCTCGCGCTGAGGGCATTTACACAAGGGGTACACCCGGTACATACGTATGCACGTGTCTCGCGGAGCAGTAAAACACATACAAATATTTTTTCTTACACGAAGAATTACAGGGACAGACGCTAGGCCTCGCTATGAGAGGGGAGAAGGCGACAGCACTTTGGGGTTTTACGATCGTGCGCACTCGGTTTACGGTAAGATGGAATATAATTTCAGAGAAATATAGCAAAATAAATTTCAGGTCTGTAGATACGTGGCCGAAATAACTGAACGTTCATTTTCGCTGTAAAAACTTCAACCCTCTATTTCCTTTCCCATAAAAGCTTGAACCCTCAATTTTCAATTTTTTTTTTTTTTTGTTAACGATAATAATGTACGTACAATAAAATAAATCAATAAATAACGTATTCATTAAAATTGAACGCTTTGTGATCCGCATCGTGATATATGACAACAGAAATAAATAATAAGAAGAATGTCAGCTAACAAAACATAAATAATATAATATTTATATCAATTATAGCCAGTTATAAACAGAGATAATCGTTATATCATTTTACAATTATCAAAGATAGCTCGCGTATAATTTTCTTTTTCTTTTAGATACGTTTATTACTACTGTGCATTTTAATCAACCATTTCAAAATTTCAAGTATAACCTCGCGCATAAATGTATATTAAATAGAGACAGTCTCGGGGCTATTTAAGAGCTAAGGGATTCCGCGTTTGTCAGACCTCGGAACGAATTATTGGCAGGCCGAAAGTTCGCCACGAAATTCACAGTTAATGCAGCTACATTTTCTCTCTCTCTCTCGATGTTATTACGCGCCATTAAAAATAGATAACCGCGCGGGTCCACACCCTTCTCTTCGACGGTCCAGCAGACTGGGATAAGCGAGGGGGAGATTCTGGAAGAGGCGAAATACGGGAGAGTTTTACGCGCGATCTTCTCTCAGCGACATAAACCTCCTAAATCCCCCACGGACGAAACGTACCGTTCGTTCGTGCCTACGAGTATAGTGCAGTGCAGTCAGGGACTGCAGCTGTGACTCACCCCCGGCACTGCAACTGCAGCTGCAGCGGCGACGGCGACGGAGGCGACGGCGGCGCCCGTTGCAACAAATGGCGCCGCAGCGACGCCGATGAAATTTTCAACGAATTTTTCGCGAATGCCGGGGCCGCGAGCGACGCACGATAGTCTCCTCTGTCTCTTATGCTAAACACAGTTACGAGAATATATTGAACGGCCGTCCCGTGGTAAGCGACTTCGAGCGAAGAACAATGCGATTCTTCTGCCGCATGCAAGATGAAGGTCCACCCTCATATCTCGAGCCCTCTCTTTATTTTTGCAACGCGGAAGGAGACAGCTTTAAAAGCTATCAAGCCGCAAAAAATTATCACTGCAAATAAATTGCGAATATTTTCTATCGCGACGTAAATAATTGTGTGTGACATAGAAATTTCAAACAATAGAAAGAATAAGAAAAATTAAGTTGTCTAAAGATTGAAGACAACAAGATTAGAATAACTTACTAGATAAAGACACATGACCATTCGTCATTTTTATTTCCCTAGGAAAACTAGAACAATTTAACGTTTCTGTTCCGGAATTTAGACTTATTTCCTTCTTATACTTTAATTTTGCGAACAATTATATAAGCTGACAGCTCAGTATAATTCACAGACGTTGTAAGTTAACTGAAGTAAGGAAATGGGCTATAAAGAAGAAGTGAAGACAAAAACTGTAAAATATACATGAAACAAATGCGGAGTCTGTCAGGCGGCGCACGAGCAGTTAAGGGTTAAAAATGGCCGGGGTGGTTCTTGGAAGTCTAGTGTCTTTCTCTCCCTCCCTCTCTCTCTCTCTCTCTCTATCTATCTATTCCATGATACAAGCTACAGCTTCCAGAATACGGAATTTCGTGATCTCTCTACCTCTCCCACGACCTCCAGAATCTTTCGGACGAAACGCCTCCCTCCGCTTTCCAGCTCGATCCGCACTCGTGTTTTCTCACCCTCCGTTACTTTCCGTCTTTTTCACGCGCCTGCCTCGATTTTTTGTTTCCGTCTTTTTCGCACGATTACAACCTGAAGAGCACCGAGGCGCCATTCGTGCTCTGAATGGATCAAGTTTACTGTGCGAGCGAGACTCTTACATCAGGATTGAAATGATGAAGAGTTCACGGCCATGACTATATTTCCGACCACTTAAATCGACAACCGGTGATCGACAGTTATAATTTAAAATCAGATAATTTTTTATGTAAATGCGGTCAAATCATAATTTTTTCATCATATATCAAGAATTATATTCTTTCTCAAATAAGATTCTCGGCGCAACTTTAGTAAAAATGTAGTTGAACGTCAATATATAAGATAGTTATAAAATCCTTTATATCCTATTTCCTTTCCATACATGATCGCGATCGTAAAACAGCAGAGACAAAATTGGGTTTACTACACGTCGTAAGAGGGATTCACATCAGTTGCAACTACAGCGCGAGTTCAACATGATTGTCTTCTGCAACGGCCTGAACGACTACTTGAAAATTTCAATGACGTGAAAAAACGCGCGGAACTAACTTAAAATTTCATAAAATATTCGAGTATCTCGCATTCGAAAATGCAAGGGGATGCAGAGGAAATGCCGGGAATTCGACAGCCATTCGATATAGCCATGCGGTAACGCAAAAGAAAAATAAAGTCGTTCGCTAATTACTCGTGGATCCAACCGGAAAACTTCAGTCGAGCAAAATTGAGAGTGCATAAAATTTCCAAGTCCCAATTTTATCCGGAATCGATTGTAGCATTTATATTCATTCGTCACGCTCATGATTTAATTTGAAAACTCACCTTTCCAATGAGCGTAAAACAATTCGATTTCATACTCGCTTGAGAGGAGTAAGGAGGGTAAAAAACCGACCGCCGTCAGTAAACGTCGGAGAAACCAAAAAGGATTTGTCCTAAGATAAACCTTTCGGAACTTTTCCATCCTTGTTCGGCTGCATCTTACGGAAATTTGATTCCGCCGAGAACTTCTCAACACTCCTCGACCGCGAGGAGTAAAGAATAATACGAGTGCTACAAAAAGAGCGCGCCCGGGGGATGAAAGAACGCGCGTAGTAACATCAGTGCGGAGAAACGACCATGTCAGACAAAAGACGATTCCATTTGTGTTCTAGACGATCGCTTACACACTTTTCTTTCTACTTTCTACTACACTAAGCTCATTAATCTGTAAAATTCAGTCAAAAATTCTATGAAAGAATTGTTAGTAAAATTTGCGATCAATCTTATTTGAACAAAATTTATTTGCTTTGAATTAATTTACTTTGAGAAATAATCAATTATGGCAATAATCTAATTCAAAAACTGCGCAGTAATCAATATAAAAACTCGTTTATACAAATTTATACAAATAATTTCTATTATTTTAATTTTTATATTTAACATTCAAAATTAATGAAACGCAGCAAATAATTGTTTTTTTTAAATAAAATTATCGCTAAAGACAAACTTTTAAAATTTATTATCATTACTCGATTCATTAACAGACTTTTTTGACAGCATCATGCACAATATTCGGAAACATCGCAACTTCTCTCTCTATAAATATAAAAATACACAATGATATCGCTTGTGCAATATTGCAGATATACGAGATATTGTGTGTTTAAAAGATCATTGTAACATGGGATATCGGGATATCCTATATAAAATTATCGATAGTCGCGAAGAGAATAATCGATGAGGCCAATATCTATTTTTCATTTACAAATCGTCGAGTGGTGACTATCGACGCTTCGGCACGCAGTCTTGCAGTTATATCGCCAATATCACATCAATATTCATTAGATGGAAACGTCGAGATGCCCAATATTTATCACCAACGATCCGAACAGGCTGGCTATCTCGCCAACTCGTATTATATACTCGAGGTTTTCGAGAAGCGCACGTTTTATCCGCCCTCTCTTAAGCGCGCCAGGCATATTTACACGCTTATCTGGCCTAATAATTTCCTGTCGCTTACGGGTTACTGACTCGGGACAATATCGACGAAACTTGCGTGCAGTTACGCGGCAAAATTGCGCGAGATGACGGCGGCGGCGAAGACGCGACGCGAATCTGCAACAACGTGGCGGCGACGCTTTCCGAAACATCCGAGGATAGTCGCTGTCGTGCGCAACAAACTTTTGAATATCTGACATTATCTCAAGCAGACTGGCAAGAGATCCTTTCACCGTGAAACCAATCGACGCCGCACTAATACGAGCGCGAGATTATATGTCACGTTACAGCACAACTTTGTCCAACAGGGAGAGGCGCGATAGATCGAAATAGTTCACTCGTATTTAATCAGCTGTGCATCCGATATGATTGAATATGGTTTATAATGTAACAGAAAATCAGTGGAACCTTTGCAAGATATCTAGGCATTCTACAATCTTTACTACATATATATTAGAAATCATTTTTAGTAAATTGAGAGATAAATCAAATGTCTCTATATCAAAAAAGATAATTGTATAATAACTAGAGACAGAGAAAAAGATAGTATCATAAAAACTAAAAGATTTTAATATTTTAATTTATGAGTTTGACAATTTGAAAAGCTTTAAAAAAATCTATGCGGACTTATTTTTATCCGCATTAAAATCGTATAAATTTATATTAATGTTGCGACGAGAATACAGAATAAAAATGAAATAAAGCCGTGATTTATAAACGCGCTATCACTTTATCTTTATAATTTATAAAATGTCTATAAATTATCGCTTTATATTTGCACTCTGCATCGCTCTCTTATCGACTAGTTTAACTTACATCCGAGGTCAAATCGCTTTGCTATCCCATTGTACCTTGCGACGTTAAAAACTTGGAATTTGAGATCAAATTTCCTTTATCGCGCCACATGCGAGAGATACAGAATCTTTCTCTCTCGAAAATACCACAAATATCCTACCAGTAACAAGTAACGTGAAGAATCCGTCAAGATATTTCCGCTTGTCGAAACAAAGAGAAGCGATTCGTTACACCGCGATGCAGCATGTCAGCGAACGATCGATAAAATCAAAAAAATAGACTGCTCTCGGGATGGATGACCGAGTACAAAAAAAAACAAAAAAAAAGGAAAAAATATTTTGTCATATGCTGTCTGCGTGATCGAGGAAAAAAAAAAAGACTCGTACAATTGATTTTCCGTCCTGACTCTGTTTAGCGCTCGCTTTGTAGTCGCGTGCGGAAACTCGGAGCATTCACTGAGGACGATGCGGGGTAATCTACCGCCTCCGTCGCTCTGCCTCAATCAGATTTGTATAGATATAAATGGGTCGTACGTTTGGCTCGGAGAGATGCCATTGCGCGCAGAATATACGTTCGATTTTATATATTCCGGAGCAACTATATAATTTATGACTACAATTGCATTGTTCTTCAATGATAAACAAATTAAATAATATCAGAATTAAAAAAAAAATAAGTGCGCGTTTGTTATTATATATACATCCAATATGTGATATCCAATCTGATTGTCGAACAATTGCGCAATTGAAAGATTTTCTTAAGCGAAATTTTCGACGAAGAATACAAATTTTTATCACTTTGTGCAACGTTGTCGATGCTCTAGCAATATAGATAATATAAATATATATCTAATAATGAATTAATATTAATATTAAATTGTGTTAAAAATAATATTATATTTAACGCAAAACATACAGAGCAATCACAGCTAGAAAGATTAATGTGGAAATGCGATAACGATAAAGAAGCGTAAACACGCCTTTTTTACAGATACTTCTTTTTATTTTCTTAATAATAAGCGTCCAATCCAGAATTTAGATATCCGTATCTCTCATTAAAATTCATAATGTTTTAAAGTTATTAATTTTTTAAAGTTACACAGTCACATTAAATAATTTCATTCCTTCCCATTAAATAATTTCATTTTATATCAACATAAAAATATTTATCATTAGAATTATAAAAATAAAATTATAAAAGTTGAATTAGTTGAACTGAAATATACTATATCCGTACTGAAAGAAAACAAGAGAAGGCACATAACATTTCGATCTTCGCGAGAGAATATCGAAGATATGATCGGAATAGTGGTCCATCGTTTTTTCATCGCACGTGACAATTCGAGGGAGGACACATATATACCTTGGGATTGATCCCATTCGACGTGACACAATACGCAGTAAGCGTGAACGATTTATACATATACACGGATATACATGTACCTATGTGCCGTTCGAGACTTCAAATAGATGGAGCTTCGCATACACCATTCGTTTGCAGAGGCACGCCATTGTCTCTCAGCTTTATGGAAGCGGGGAACGTCGACCAAATTCGGTGGACGCGACGGTCCCAGAGGGCTCGTTTAATTTTTAATTAAGTCCACAGAGAACCCCGGGAACACGGACCGAAAACTTACGCCGCCTGATGTTTTAGCATTAAAGTATCGGCATCGTTTCACGCGTAAAACCTACATTGAGTGTCTTCACGCGAACTTCAGAAAAAAAAAAGAAACTAATTTTTCTCAAATTTTAATTTTTCCACTAACAATTTTCTACCTACAAAATTTCACATTAATTTTTGAAAAATACGATAGAAAATCCTAAGAAATATCTATAAATTCAATAAGTAGTGTTAATTTTTTTAAAGAAAAAAATATAATTTCTATCAAAATATAGATCTCAATTTCAGAAAAAATAACAAAACAATTTAATGATTTAATTTTAATATTTAATTTAAAATCTAAACAATTCTAAAAATGATACTGCTCAATACATCTGTTTTATTTCCGGTGCAGAGACGACACTGAACTTTTTTGCTACTGGCAAATCGTCCTTTACGTATAAGAGCCGATTGTATTGAAATATTTGAAAGTAGGTCTTCCGCCCCGGAATAAAAGTTTTCCATGAAACAGATCGATACTACTCTACGGCACGGTATACAGGACTTTGACCATCGCGTCCGATAACGGAGACGAAATTCAAAGGATCTCGGAGAATCGCTTCGACCGTACAAAGATACTCCACGACGATATCGAATCGTCGTATCGTGCGTCTGCAGTCTGATTCCTCGAGGGGGAAGGACGTTAGAAAAAAAAAAAAGGAAAGAAAAGAAAGAGAAACGCGGTGAGAAAAACGGAGACGTTTAAAGTATTTCAGGGGATCACGAGGAAGAGCTATTATCGAAAAAGGATTTCACTTCGCCTCTGTTCTTCTCGCCGAACAAGAAGTGCGAGAGTTTCGAGTTTCCATCGGAAATTTATCCGCCCCTCATCGGTCATTCATACTTCCTGCGTTTCGCCCCCTGCGAACGTTCCCTCTCTCGAAGAGAGAGAGAAAGATCTAGCAAGACTACCGAGGCGAAAAATTACGAGTTTACGCGTCGTTCGCGTCGACGTTTACGGCGAGCGGAATAATGCACGAGAACACGGAGGAAAGGGGAGAGGGGGAGAGGGGTGGGGGAGGAGGGAGAGGGAAGAGATGTTGCGGAGGCGGCTACGAGCTCGTCCCCGTATATGTATTTACGGCACGAAAATTGTCACACGGCCGCTCGCAAACTTTCCTTTTAAAATAAACGCGAACGGGCGACGACGAAGCGAAACGCGCGGACTCGTTTATTAAAGTAAAGAGAAATACAGACGACGACGCCGTCGTTGCGTCGTCGAGAAATGCCGAGTGTATATTCAGCAAGACGACGATGGCGCGCTCGCGCGTTGCTCTAATCGTTCAAATTAAGAATTATAGTACCGCACCACCATCCTTTCCTATTCTCTTTAGACACCCACCCTCACTCGGCGCCGGGATACTTTTCTCCATGGAGGTAATAAAATAGCCCTCCGACCGTTCTCGCCTCGTCGTGGATCGAGTCGACCACGGGTCTTTCTGCGCGGGGAAAAAAAAACGGTAGAAAAGACAGAGAGAAAAAATTAGTCGGGAAATGGTGAAAGTGAGAAGTCCGGAAATTAAGGTCGCAAGCCAATACGCGCCGAAATTGTCACGTAACCCCGACACTCTTTACCAACCCCTTATTCGAGTTAATAAAATCCTCGTGTTTGCCATTGTGAGAGAGTTTCTTGGTAGGGTCACTTGGGGTGACCTGTATCTATAGGTTCGGGCCGGATCTCTCCTCAACGGTATCGATAGTTTCTAATCGAAAAATTATAGAACGAATGAATCTTTTAACCAATAAAATGGCCAATTTATGATCAATCGCGTCTGTTTCCTTTTTTTAGATATTCAGGACAGCTATTTTAGTTTCCTGCACGATAATGCTTGAAAAAAAATTAAGAAAAAATTTAAAAAAATTTAAAAAAACGAATAAGTATCGCGACTGGCTACTCTGTAAAAGTAAATATTTAGCATTTAATTCTTTTTGTATAAATATTTGAAAACACGAGAAAAATCTCCGAGCAATAATTTCTAATATATATTTCTAATTAAAATAAATACATTAATTATATTTTCATTAAAGTATTCAATAAATTGCATTTAATCAATAATAAACTACTACTGTATTAGGAAAAAATCTAGCTTTCCTTGTTGCGTAATTCAATATGAACATTGTTTAGCTTAAAATCGATCGGAAAAAATAAACTGAATACTCGAATATATATACTCATAATAATATTCTTAATAATATTCTTAATATCTTGTGCACCGACCACTCGATAGTATCGATCTTTGCTAAATCTTGGAAATAATCGAATTTAATGTAATACCACGTATATAGATGCGTGATTTACGATCTAATAAAATACTTTAAAATAAAAACACATGATAGAATTTTCGCGAAAGAGAATAGTATATCGATGTCACCGTCATGTTTTAACGATACAGTTTTATGCTTCTTAAAGTGGCGGAACGCGCCACTTCCTCGAGAGTCGTTCTTAAACGACGCGATTTAACTTAATTTGCGGTTTACTGAAGAATTTCGTCGAGTATAAACTAGTAGCGATCCGCATACCAAATATTCCGCATGCCAAGCACAACGAAAGCTAATCTTTTTTAAATGTCTTTTTATACACTCGAGCGTAAAGCATATAACAATTACTATTCCATCCTGAGAATGAAAAAACGTAAAACATAAGCAATCATCTTTCTTCCTCTTAAAATAAAAATATAAATAAATAAGCACGCGCAACAGAGAGACATAAGATTCGTCGTAATAATAGAAGCTATAAAACAGATTTCTACACGAAAAAAACATCTATTATACATTTAATGTCTGATGAAAATAAGATTTTAAACAAAAATTAGTCTAAAGTTTAATAACAAAGTTATTACAAAATGCGTTACAAATTTACAATAAAATATCGGTATAAATAAAGCGACACCTTCATTATTTTATTAATTTTTTTTATCATATTATGACTTATAATAAGCACATTTAAAAGCTTTTCGAATTTTTTGATTTGTGATTTTAAACACGGAAAATATTTTTAACAAACCGATTATGCTACTTTTTCAAATAGGATTGGTCGAAGTTTAAAGAAAGCGAGTTTCTCGACTCTTCCTAAGGCGTTTTAATTTTCAGAGAAAATTTTCCGGTCCAAGTAATTCTGCAACAACAAGCTACAAAGTAAGCTTTCCTAGTATCTTCCCACATTCGCAATCAACTCTTCTCAAATAGTCTCAGAATTTTTATTACGCGTGAACAAGAAAATAAATGAAAAATCAACCCAGCATAAAATAAAATTGTTCCTTCTTTTACACAAATTTTTTTTTTTTTATAGATGTCCAATAAAACACGCAAAATTCAGATATATTTCATAAAATTAATATAAAATAAAAAATACATGCACAAATTTTAATTTCTTTGATATGAGTGACTTATAAGTATTACTTTTTTTCTTCGAAACACAAATAATACACACTTCGTTTACTATAATAATTTTTAGCAAATTACAGCCTCGAAAAATAAATAGACTTACAAGGAAATACCATAGAACTGATGTTATAATAACGACATAAATTGCCCAAAACTGGTTTGTATCGAAAAGGACACGCTGGGCACGAAGGGGTTAAGCGGCCGGAGCAATGAACTATATAATATAGACTCGTGTGGTGCCTCGGGGTACGGACGTTGCGCAACGCAGAGAGACAGGTGGTCTCCCATTTTAACCCCGATGTAGCCATAAACCCGACAGACCCGACTCAGGTTGTTCGTCTTACGTTCGTTCCAACAAACAAACTGCCCTATTACATCCCACTGTCACCTGCTACTAGCAATGAACGGAGCCACGTAACGAGTACAAATCTCATCTCTGATAAAGATTAATTAATTTTTACAGTGCGCAGTTGCACAATTTCGCATTCCTTGAATAACTTAAGCTTCCCCTTACAACAATCAAATAGCCTAAAAATAGCGTATTAATGTTTGCTTTTTGTTACAGGAACGAAAAAAAAAGACTAGATAATTAAAAAGACAAAATAAGACATGTAAAAATATTATACAATTATTATGTATACAATAAATTATAATTTTTTTTAGATGCTTCTTTTATATCTCAATGTTTAATATATTTTCGCAAATTTTTTTTTATCGCATTAAAAATCAAGATTTTATTATAATATATAAAACATGCATTCAAAAACTCGAGTAGAAGAGTAAAATCCCCTCTCCCTCTCATCTATTAACTTCCCCGATTTTCAATTCAACGAATCTCCAATATTGAAGAATTCCATAATAAAACCTCAATTTTAGCAAAAAAGGAGATAAAACTTTGATGAAAAAATATTCCATTACTATCACTACAGAGATTTCTTTTATGTCTTGGGCATTATTTTACGTATAATTGCGGAATGTAAAGCGATCGTTACTGCGACGACGGCGTTTGTCGCGGCGTGGTCGGCATTAATAGCGACGGTAATAGCGAGCTAGCCCGCATCTATCTTCGCTCGGCCTGGAGAAACTCTAGCCGCTCTAAATACGACCGGCCGGCATCTATTTTAATCTGATCGGGCGGTTTACGCGCATTCTAAAAGTTTCCCCGTGGAGACCACGCGTGGGTGGCCGCGGATCCGAAGCGGTGAGCAGCATTCGCCAGCCATATATTCCTCGTATCTTCCGCAACTTTTTTCGTTATCGGCGAAATACGGCTCACAGATAATATCGATGTCCGACCTAGCTTAGATTATCGCGTCGGCATCATTCGCTTTCTACAAATCTTTCCGCGCAGGGGCGTTTTATCCGCATTCGAAGGATCTGACACGACTTACGTCAATGCTTCGTGAAAATGATGCGGGATAATAATGCGAGCTTTATACGACATGCAATACCGGCAATTCGCATGAATGATATCTGTTGCGAAGCGACATTGTCTGTGCAAAACGAGATTTTATTTACAAGATTGTCTCTTGAAAGAAAAAGAAAATGCATGGCAAATACACTACAAATATAACATATAAATAAATTATAAAAACATTATACATTAACTAGAGTAATTTATAAAAAATGAAAATATAATTTATATCGATCAGTTTCTTTTTAAATAAGAATGTAAAATAAATATATTAATTTTTAATATGTGCGTGATATGGATATCAAACATAAAATCGTAATCTCTTTTAATGATAATATATCTCGTTAAGCACTAAAGCTTACATGTAAATATACATATTACAACAAAAAACATCAAGTTTAAAAATATGACGTGTAAGCAATATATCTGTGCCATCGAGATGACATTACATTTTTTTTTTTAAATTGTCAGCCCCCTGTGATTGATGAACATTCCTCGTCGCAAAATTTCATAGATAATTAAATTATACAATGACTGTACTAGGGACGTACACTTTGGGATAGCACGCACACATTTAGTTAATATATTCTATTGTTATAGTTGCAAAATTTTCACAAAAGCGCTTTAAGGAAGACTGGACGAATATTCTCCAAGTTGACTTGTTTAAGGATCGCGAGAGCTACGCGGTATGCTATTATAACTTTATATCCTCGTTAGACTTTCTAAAAGAGCATCTCCGAGAATACTTTCGAGATATTCCGATTTACTGTTTACTAGAAAATATTGCGAGTAATGTATACATTTTCAATAAAATTTCTCGAATGCAAGGTATAGTTTTGCAATATCTTTAATCTCGTAATAGATCATAAAGTAATGACTACTGGTTATAAAATATTAACTAAATATTGACTGTCGTTTTTATCGCACAATATCCTATCGATAATAACGTGTTCGAAACAATTCGGAAAATACTAAAAAATCTGAAAAACAAGCCAGTCTTTAATTAAGAAATAATATTTATGTTTTTAATACAATTACAAATGCAATATAAAAATGCTTTCAATACAAGTTTTGTTCAATGAAACTTTCGATTAAATGATTAATAAGCATTTTTATTTTTCCGATTATTAGCTGCGATCATATCGTTTTAAAAACTGGCGTAATCCCGTATAAGAAAAAATATTAATATTATTCGCATTTATGTATTTTACACATTTTTAAATGATCAAATGTGTTTTTGGTGCTTTAAAAAAATTTCAAATTTATTTCAGTTTATTACATTTCTCTTTTATATTGAATATAAATTTAGAGTATCTACAATATTTATACAATGCTGCTTCTTTATCAAGAAGAAGTTTTAAGTAGCTATAGCTCTTCACCTACAGATGCAAACTTACAACAAGATTCATTGTCAGACAAACGGGGAACGCAACGACTATCGCGCGACTGCACGGGCACGATAAGCGAACATTACGCATGACTTACGAGGCCGTAACGAGCGAATCGCCTCGTTTGACTCCTCTTCTTCTTCCTACAACGAAGGTACCCGCGAAAAAGCGCGCGATCCGCCTGTAATAAGCGATCGAGAAGAAAGAAGTGGCAACATCATAGGGGTTCGACTTTGTCGACTTTAATTGGCCGCTTGCCAGTTGCGGGACAGTTGCGTGGTATTCGACCTGGCCGATAGTAAACAGCCAATAGGAAACATGCACCAGAGATCCAGCGTGCAGATGTCGGTTGGCTCTGAAAAGCTGCTCTCACAGTGTGTAACCATTGTACCGTGATTGAAGAGGCTAATTTAGATGGACGCGTGTGCGCGCCGAGAACGGAGGTGGAGAGAGAAGGTCCACTCCCGAGTGAGCGAGCGAGCGAGCGAGCGCACATACATACATGCATACATACACAGAATGCTCTTGCCCCGACAGACAAATGACTGGCGACTGACCTCAACCACGTTAAGAAGATTGAACGTTAAATCACGACGATGAATTTTATACCGCTCCTCTCTTCGCACGTCGTTAAAAAACACGATTCAAATCGGCAGCAGCGCAACCTTCGAACGAGCGCTATTCACGGTGTTATAGCGGAATACAAAATAGCAATCTTGCGGCGAGAGAATACGTATGTGTACCTGTTAATCCTCAAGATCGACTCGGACAGAGTGCAATCGCGGATTGGAATTTGACGTGGAGAGGATACGAAAAATTCATGCCATACTACAATCGATTGCACAATCCAAATCATCCAAATCATATCGGCGCGGACCTAATTTTTCTTTCTCTCTCTTATCTATTTTTTATATTTTCCAAAATTCTCGCGATATATACAATATATATATACACATATAAAACAATTAAAAATATTTTTTGTAGAAAGAAGTAAAAAAAAAAAACAAAGTATAAAAAAATGACTTTGCATATAAATATGCAAAAATAGATGTGTGAACTTTGTATACAATAAAAATTTTTATTTTGTAAAGTTATCATTGAAATAATCAATTAAACTACTTCTCGTGTAGCTGTATTGGGATTCGCCATCTCAAATCTAATTTTCACCTCTAATTTGAATTTTAATAATTAATGATACAAAAAATTTGTACAAATAAATTTCTATGAAAATTAAATTCATTTTAAACAACAAACAAGGAATATATTTTTTCTATATGGAGCCAAAAAATATATAACATTCCTAAAACAGCATATTATTTTAAAGCATAAAGAAAATAAATATGAAGAGATTAATGCTCTAGAGATTAGAAAATCATCGTCTAAAATAATTTAATATGGTTGCAGTGAGAACATGGAAGCCCTAAAAGCCCCCCAAAAAAAAGAGAAAGCTTTAATCGAAAAAAATGTTTAAAATTTAAAGATCTCGTTGTAAAATACTAAAGAATATAAATTCACTGCGATAACGCATCGTCTGTGGAAATGACGATTAGTAGTTCGCGTTCAGAGTTATAATTGCGTGATTACGGCGAAAATACGTCTTGATGCCATTATAACAGGGCCAATCTATTCAACGCGGAGTGGCTAATAACCCCTGTAGGAGAATTGATCTTGCTGCGGTGTTATCCGCTGCTATTCCTAATGATCCACCATTGTAACCCGTAGTGGTTGCCGGTATAATGGAGATAGAGAGAGAGAGAGAGAGAGAGTAATGCTATTGATTGTATGTGCGGATGCGTCTCTAACTGAAACTAGCCGGGGTATCCTCGCGCGCATCCGCCATCGTGTCTTGTATCCGCAATTTCGCGCGAAATACGCACGTCCTCCGCCAAAAAAAAAATGAATCTCGCCCGCTTGGAAAGATACGATCGAGTTCGCGAGAAACGATAAGAGCGACAGCGTTTCAAATTTAGCGACTCGTCATATCGTATCTCGCCGATTGCATCATCTCCCGGGAGATTCTCCTAAATTTCTCGCTCCCCCTCCGCAATCTTTTTCTTCGCGTACAATCTTGAATAAGCTCTAATTTCAATTGTCAAGAACACCGCAGGAGAATAGAACGGATGGAAATATAAGAGAGAAAGAGAAATCCGAGTAGTGGTCTCCTCGGCCGGAGGATTAAATGATTTGTGGAGTGTCAGAAAGCTTTTCCTTATCTCGGGAAATGGTGGCCGTGAAAAATCCAGAAGTCGGTTTGCAGACCGGCTGGCGCAATATTGTTTCATTTACGCGAATTTTGGCCGGCCGTTTCGTATTTTCTTTGCAGTGCCGGGGCTCGTTCTCTCCCTCTCGGGATCCTTCGCTCTTTCAGCAGTTTTTATTAGACTCTATCTCCGCCTACGTTTCACGGTTATCGCGTATGTAAACGACAGAGGCGAAAAAATAAAGAAAGATTGCAGACGTGTAAAAAGTGCTTGCATACATTTATTCGTTCAGTCTACAGTGCGCTGTCTTTGTTTAATAAACATATACCTCACGCTTTTAAATTCAAAAGTGCGTAAATCAACGATAAATATTAAGATAAAAAAATCAGTGAAATTTTAAAGAGAGAAATCAAATGTTGAAAACTTGTAGTTGAAAGAAAAAATAATAATAAAATCGCAGTTTCCATTTTGCTAATTGCAACCGTAATTAATAAATTAGATTAGAGTACATAATAAGAGAAAAAGAATAAAAACAAATTTCCATTTAAATTTTCATTTGTTTCAATTCGTTAAAAAAAAAATATATATATATATATGTATATTCCTATACAATGACGAGAAACAATTAGCCTGAGGCTAATCATTCCGCTATCGAGAAAACCAGACGCAGTACGCTAAAACATCGAGTAGTCTGTAGCGTGAAAAAAATGAAGCCGCAGCTAAAGATGGCATTGAAACTGTCCAGCGAGGAAGACCAAGGAGAAACCGCGAGAGGAAAGAGTGTGACAACAATGTGACTATAGTTTCAGGGAACAATGCTCTCATTATGCTCAACGAGGTGCGCGTATAAGTGTGGCTGCATACCCGCGTACCGGGGATGGCGGACAATGGCGAACATTTTTGTCGTGGCTTTCGCATCCACGTCTTTTTGTTCCCGACGATAAAAAGGTATCCCCGTCTCATTTGCAAACGTACGGCTGGAGACGCGCGCGCATTCGCACGCCGCCGATTTCTATTCGAGCGGGAACGGTTCCCAGCTTAATTAATTTCGAGAGTTACACGCGTTGCGGATTAAGCGCGCGAAGCTCAGCCAAGACGTAATTTTCGGCGCGAGCCGAATTCGATCGACAAAAATGTATTTATACTGTTGTAGGCAATGTAACAATTTCGTATGTAAAAGTTCGTTGATACACAGAGTCTCTTTTTCAATTTGCAACTTTCAATTCTCATACGTGAATTCTCACATGTTCCAATTTCTGATTCGAAACATCTAACTCTCAACTACAAAACTCGAAACTCTTGATTATCACAACTTTCTACTTTTCCAATTCTCACTTTACAATACTTTACGCAATTTATATACTTATTAAATCTGTATATGAATAACAGTAATGATAATACAAAATGATTAAGGGAGAACTGTCATATTCTATGCAAGGTACGAGCAACTCCCATGGCGATTTAATTATTCGCTGTATGCGAAACCGATAGTTAATGATAGTGGCAATGCTCATGATGCGTCAGTTATTACAAAATATTAATGTGGAAACGAGGAATAGAACTTCCGATAGAACCGGATCAACGAAAATGTAACTTAATCGATAAATAACGCGAGCGTAGAGTTAAGCCGCGTAGTAACAATGCGCGCGATATATACGATATCACAATAGTAACAACAATACATACACACGCATCACCCGAATATATTAATACCAACATAAACGGCTGAAATACTCCCGTTTAAACGGATTAACGCGTAACCATAGTTACTAATTTCATTGATCCGTCAAAGGGCGTCGAATTACGGATAGACGCATTCCCCAAACTTTGATTTAAGAGAATGATCATCACACTCGAGTAATATGAAAATTTACGAGAGGCGAGAAGTAACGAAAATAAAAAAGAAACGTTCCGCATTAATATTACAACCGACCACAAGCGAAATTGTAATACGAAGATGCGACTTTAGCGTACTCGGTGACCGCGAACGATGAGAGGCTCCGCGGCTCTCGAGAGGGACCGCTCGCGGCGCAAGACATTTTTCCTCCTCACAAGAAATCAGCTAAACGAAGTAGACATGGCAGATGAGAGATCGCGGTCGGATGACCCTAATGGAAGAAGTTCTCTCTAATAGCCGTCTTTCTCGCGCGTTCAAGAAAGAGTGTCGAAAGAGTCGAACGATACCCGGCTGGCTCTCTATGTCGCTGACAAAACTCTGACGAAAACGAAGCCGCCACCCTCTTGTCCCGGAGAAGACAAAAGAGCAGCGATGCGGCTGTTGCTCATTCGCCATCTCCCTTCTTTCATACCCTTCTCAAACGGCCTCTAGTCGTCTACCTTTCTACCTTTCTCCCGTTACTAAGTCAGATCCCCCCCCCCCCCCCTCTCTCTCTCTCTCCCTCCACTTTGTTAAGCCTCCTGTCTCTCATTATAAGCGAGAACCGTGTTCATAGACCTTCCTCGAAGTAGTACCCCGCTAATATCGATCCTTGTGCTTACACAACCATCTCTTCCTTAGGATCCCCCGTTCCTTCCACCGCTTCGACGTCCTCATCGTCTTTGCATCGTGATAGACCGTCTCTTCGTCTTCGGTGACCCGTGATATCGTAAAGTAAACGTTAGCCGACGAACTCTTATGTACGCGATATAATAACTCTTCTCGAAGAAGAATGGGGTGGCAGCACATTCTTTCACTTCAATTCCTCGTACTTTCATTCTTCCTTCATGGCTTTCTTCTCTTTTTTGGCTTCTCTCGCTTGATCACGTCAAGTACCGGTGGTCCTTTTTAAGTACTTTTATAATTCGACATCTTCATATTTCTTCGCATCTTCCTATGTCTTTGTGGATTCGCGACAGTATTTATGTTAGCTCGAAAAGAGTTTAAGTCGACAAATCCCCGCGAGAGACACAACGCTATTTAAACATGAACATCTTCATTCTTTCTCGGGTACTTGTGCGCTCAAAAGCAATATCTCGACTTTTACATGAAGAGTGACTTCTTTAAATACATCCGTGAACATTTCATTTTTTTTATTTTTTTTTTTTTTATTTTTACGTTTCTTTTACATCTCTTGATCTATCTTCTTTAACCATCATCAGTTACAAGATGGACAAATGTTTTGCTTTTCGTATACTTCGGGTATGTTTTAAGAAAGTACTTTATACATATTTTTTTGTACATCTTAATACAAAGGATTGAAACTATCTCATAAAACGAATTTTAATCCACATTTGATTCAAATACATCAAAAATATATATACATAAGTATATAAAATATACATATTTATTACTAATATAAAAGTACTTTATAAAATTATTTATATTTATATATTTTTTCAAAATCTGAGATTTAAAATTTTTTTTTAATATTTAAAAAAATTATATTTTTTTTTTCGAAAAAGGCAGCTATCAAATATTTTTAATGGCAAAATTTTTTTAAGAGCACATAATATCTCGATCATGTATTATGCTTTTTTTCAGTCTTGTTATATAAATTTTTAACATTTTCTTCTTATTCACATAAGTGTGGATGAAATTGTGCGACGAATTCACCGAATATCCCTTTGCGATATCGATTTCTCCACCATCCTCTTCCTCCGAGTTTTCCTTTGAACCTTTGCGTCATCCTGCCTTTGAATGCGCTAGACTCGTCGGTATTTTCAACTAGAACTATCCGCGAAGAGTTTTCTCTCTTCCCCCTTCGTTTCTTCCGTTGGATGCTGGATTTTCGCGCTTTCTTTGTGCCAGTCTGTACCGATCGCATTCTCAATTTCTTATTCTGCCGTTCATGATCAACATCAAACCCCAACAATTTCTCTCTCATATCGATTCCGATCGTTTTTCATATCGTTTTCTTATCAATGAAATCAAATCCTGATTCAAATAAAATATTATCGATTGGACTTAGCCTTAAGAAATTAAATAATCCTAGAAAGAAGACTATTATTATCTCTCTACTATGCATTTCGTCTTCTTCCAAGTATCTTACACTGCCTTTCTTTTACTCTCCTTCCATCCGTTTTCCTGATAGCTTTTTCTTCCTAGAATTGATACAAACGTTCTTTCCTTCCACGGTGATATCGATTCTCTTTTTATTCGTATTGTTACAAACAACGCATAACATTGCTTTGCTCCTTTTTTGCATTTCCGTTCTCCTGCCTTTCGTCTTTGAGCAGCAGCTCGGAGAACGTAGTAATCCCGAAAATACGGCTCCTCTTCCTACTTTCCACATCGACTGTGGAAAAATACCGATATAGGATTCCCCGGCGCTCTCTCCGCCATCGTCCAAAACACAACATAGTTGCCCGCGCCAATTCTAGTCTGCTGATTTTAATTCCGCACTATTCTCCTCGTCGTCGTATTTGCATTTCGATAAAGCTAGACGCCGCCAACGTGGCCGTGAATTATCTCCGGAGCAATTCAAGACAACGTGGCCTTGTGGGATACATTAATCTACGAGATGAAACTAACTCTCGCTCTCTCTAGATATCCTTTTTATCCGTATCTGTCTCTTCTCTGTGCAATCTGCTCTTTTTTTTTTTCTTTTTCTGTTTTCCTTCAATCTGTACAGTTGAACAAAAATCGAGAAGACAATGACTCATGAATATACCAGGTCATATATCGAGAATATAATAATTCATTTATGCGATATGACAATCTCCGAAATTTAATCCGCATATAACGTATTTAAAAAATATATTATCGATGTAGATAAAAAAAATAATGCATCATGTCTCTAAGATTTGTTTAGATTCTCTAAGATTGTATAGATATCTATGTAGAAAAATTTATTAGAAATTTAAATTTTATAACACAAATAATTGTGTGTATATATATATATATATATATATATATATATATATAAACAAAAAGATAAAGAACGATATAAAAATTACAATATATTTTTTTTTAATGACCATAAAATCACACTAAATATCCAACATATTTAATATTTATATAGAAATCGAGATAAGTGTGAAAGAGAAGAATATTTTATTAATTATAATTAGCGCTAATGAATTAATGTATTAAAATCCGCACAAACTAAATCCACAAATCAAATCAAATCGAGTATTTATAATATTATTTACAATATTAATTGATACATTAAATCAATGAATCTCCATATTCCATCGTTCTCGAATTTAATAATATTCAAGCATAACATTAGCTAATGAAAAACTATTCATATACGCGCAATTTAAGAATTATTAAGATTAAAATCTATCTCTCTTTTTCCTTTTGCCTCGTTTCGTTTGTATGACAACCATCGCATAGTGAGCATTCTGTAGAACGGAAGAGACGGTGGGGAGGGGGGGGAGGGGGGAGAGAGAAGCGGATATATAACGTCCCGCGGTATTCCATCATTACGGTATGCAAATTCCCGCATACGGCTGAATTTTATCCGAGTAATCTGCCATGGCGTATAATTCGGAAATTCAGACCCCGCCGCCACGTCGGTCGTGCCAACGAAACGTAATTAATGCATTGTTAATCCAGTATCTCTCACCGTGCGTCAAGCCGTGCGGGAATAAAGAGAAAGAAGAGGGACGAGGGGGGCGGTGGCGGGGAAACGAGAGCGAAAATAAAATGCCCAAAAATCACCAACGAGTTTTCGCGCTTCCTACCTCGCTCTCGAGTGCGTGCTCGTCGTGAATGCACGTCTCTCTTTCTCTCTCTCTCTCTCTCTCTTTCATTCTCTCACTTGCTGGTATTCAACGGGAAATTCGCGAATTACATGCGCGCACACGAGAAAGCGGCGCGATTTGGCGATTTCGCGCCGATAAGGCAGTGAATTATTCTCCACTTTGTGCTTTATCGAGTGCGACAAACGCGCAAGCTTGCGCATCGCCGTCGAGGACCGGCAACTAATTCGTAAAATATCGTCCCTTAGCCTCAATAAAAGCGAATCTTTAATCGTAAACGAAGATAGATATACGCAATTGTACAGTTTAATGCGAGAATCGGTCAACTACGTTTTTTTTTTTTTCTCGAGAATAAGATTTTCGATGCGTCATAGATTGATCGAGTGGGATAATCTGTTAAAAAGTTTCTCCTTCAAACTTTTGTAGGATAAAATTGACCGATCATTTTACAAACCGTACATTTTTCGTCAGTCTTTATTTTACGTAATACATAGCAATATCATTATCATCGCTCAAGTTGGATTCGCAATTGCCATCTTTTTTCTTATGTCATGATTAAATGTACAAAGAAGAAAAGAACATAAACACGTATCCGACGATCTCATCTTCGCTCGTCAGATGACTGCAATTAAATTTAACGACTTTTCATGCGCATTCAACTTTACTTCTCCTCCCTTTGGACTTTCAAG
This sequence comes from Cataglyphis hispanica, assembly GCF_021464435.1. Lineage (NCBI taxonomy): Eukaryota > Metazoa > Arthropoda > Insecta > Hymenoptera > Formicidae > Cataglyphis > Cataglyphis hispanica. Next base: position 7,342,390 of record NC_065955.1, on the reverse strand, counting down.
TATCTACACATTCAGCTACGTGAGCGTGGTGCCGCAGTTCTAATTATTTGCCGCGCAGTCCATAATTCCTACCATTTTTATCACGGAATGCCCAGTGTCCATAAAACCTTTCATACTTCATCGCAACTTTCCCGTGATGACGCGAATAAAGAAAGAGAGAAAAAGAGAGAGGGAGAAAGAGAATACTGATAAACTATAAATCATAAAATTTCAAGTCCAATATACGCGGATTTATTGTAGATCGCTTTTGTAAAAAAAATGCTGAGGTGATGATAAAACTCTAATGTAACGATAGCTATTTTCTCCGGCGATAAATCGTATTTTTTAAATTTTTTTTCGCTCTTTTCTTTTTTTTTTAGAAATACGCTTTATATAAAATATCTCTAACCCAAGCATGAAATTTGTTTGTCTCTTTCTCAGTTTGACTAAGTTGACGATGATTCGCTCGAGATAGTAACGTGTACTCGTACAATATCATCGGATGCAATAAGTGAAGCACGCAATAAATAAGGCAAAAAGGCTCAACTTTAAGTAAGAGATAGATCGCACAGCAACCGGGATCCTAGCCAGCTTTTAAAGAAATTGACCAACGCGGTGCATTTCGCGATACGGCTCCGCACATTGCATTCGCAGCGACGTGTACTCGATTCATCTGCCAACTCACTTCGGCAACGAATCGAAGTAAAATTTCTCCAACGTTCTCTAATATCTTCGCATCGCTTGCATTCGAAGTATCGCGCAAACTTTTTATCAAAAATTCGGTACGATGGTATTCAGCTCTGTTTGCGTACTGTGTACGTTCGTTTGAAGTTTCAACGTGGAGTATCGTTGCGGTAAAATCAGCCACCCTCTTTCCACTTTCCCCATCATCACCGATCTCTCTCATATTTTCGCGCAACATTTCCAGCGAAATGTAGAGGAAATCTCTTTTTCTCTCTTTCTCTCGCTCTTCGAGTTCTAATACACCCTCGATGTTTACACGCCAAAGTTACTCCGGCAGAACGTTGCGCTATAAGAGAATCTGTCTCATAAGAAACACGCCTATATATAGCGAACTTTTTAGTGGAAACACGTTTTTGTACTCAAGCATCGTCTCAAGACCATTTTAGCATCAAATGATGTAACTATGCGGGGACCACACGCGGTAAATACGGCGAGTATTTCTTACCACGAGACGAGAAGAGACGAAGACGAGAGCGTACGTAGCGATACTATTATTAAACTGCACTACGAACGGGCCTCGGTGTCCTCTCTCTCTTTCTTTCACGCTCACTTTCTCGAGCAAGTGGTAATAGTAGTTCTAGAAGACTCGAGTTTACACTCGAGTTTGTATTATGTACTAATATTTCCGTAAAAGAAAAGACACACAAAATTATTTGATGTATTAAAGTTTTTTTCAATCAAGTTACTGAAATTTTATAATCCTTTATTTTGTCTTTTTAACTTTTAATTTTCATATTTCAACTTTCAATTTTGTAACTTATTTGCAGATAAAATCTAAAAATGAATAAAATTATCGAACTTAACGCCAAAAAATATTGTTTAGCAATTTCTGAATTGATTTATTCATAAAAAGATAATCATTTTTCATATATTTAATAATAATGCATAGCAGACGGAAGATTTAAAATTCTCATTTTCATAAAATCATTTTTACTATTCATTCATTCTCTCTTATACATTTTTCCAAGTGTCATCTTATTATATATATAATAGATTGACACTTGTTATCTCGATTTTCCTTTTACTTTACATTTGTAGAGAATGACCAAAATTTGTATTATACACACACAATAAATGCATTTCTCTCGTACCTTAATTTTTTTTATTCTATTTATACTGCTATGTGAAAATGGCATTTGCAATACAGCCGCAAAAATCGGGGCGAAAAAATTGAAAAGTAAAAAGTTAGGGAAAATGTGATACGAACGAGAAAGAGCGTTGCTGCATTATTAAAAACACCCTCGGCGTTTTGCATCAACGGGTGAGTATGTGCAGTACCTCATTGTAGGATCGAAGTGCTTTTGCGCAAGGACGATTTTTTGGAGCATAGCCGTTGATTATCGTCAGTTTCCCACATCGACAAGAATGTCAGAGACGAAAATCGCTTTAAATCCAACGACCACGCGATTCACGACCCACTTTGAAATTCTATTTAGACGAATATATCCTGTTAAAACGTGACACGCTGTAAATTTCCAGGATAAAAGAGCGATAAAGATTTCTCAATAAAAACGACGAGATAAATCGCCAAAATCTCTCTTAGCTGATTTATAATAAAAAAAAAAAATAACATTTCACTCAATCGCGAGAGAGATGCAACATGTATAATTCTATTTATCGTTGTAAAAATATATTGTCGCAAAAATAAAATTCGAAAATCATGAGATTCATCCGTCGTCCGTTGCACGATTAACTGCATTTCGTTGCGTGTCGAATTTTAATAACTTGCGGTAAGCCGCGTCGAGAGAAACATCGTCAACAACGCGTCGGCGGATTTCGCAATCGTATTATTTAACCGACAAGCTCGACGGAAAAATAGACGGTGAGCAGTATGTATAATGCATTACCGAGTCACGCAATGCGTAAGCGCGATTCGCGTATAGATGCCGCGCACCAGGTGTGTAACGCGCACGCACGCAGGAAGCGACGCGCGTGTATCTTATACAATCTGACGGAGGACTCTTACTTTAATGGAGCATCACGATTTATCAATTAGACCGATATGATCGGGATTGCGTCTCGAGATTATATGATGTGCGTGCGTGTTGTGCGTGATCCTTTATCGTTCTTCCTCTAGTTATCTATCTACCTCTCTCTTTCTCGTTCTCCCGTTTCTCCTTTTTCTCTCTCTCTCTCTCTCTCGCCTTATGTATTATCTATCCCCTTCTCGCAACAGCGCCGCTTCCAACACAGTTAAATACATAATTCTTCGAGGAGAAGCACTTCCTATATTACGCGGTCGCGCGTGCTAACATAGTGGCTTCCAGACTGACTCACAATGTTATTTTGAGACGGAAGAAGAGAGGAGGCGGGACGGACGAGCTTCTTCGCATCGCGTGTCGCGCGGACGGGGATCAATAAGTGAATTTTTCGTTGCATAAACCTCGATACTCTCGTGAGCGCCGCCACAGGCCCGAGGTATTCGATATGTACATTTGATGAGCTGTCGCGGTCGAAGCCGACGGAATACGAGGGATAATACGAGGAATGGAATGGACCATAGTGGGAATATGTGGAATAATGACGGTTACACAATAGAGCGGTGATAGCCTCCGCTTTGATCAAGCAGCGATTGATGAATAAATAATATAGCGTAGCGAACCTTCGATAGTGACGTGCAATTGATAAAAAAATCTTTTGTCTTATTGATATACGCGCCGATTCGCAACATTGTTCGCAAATAATTGATACAATTATCTTTTCATACATCTGATTGTTGTCTTTAGGAGAGTCAGTTAAAAATATCGATTTGTTTGCGTATAAAACATTAACGAAAATCAACAATTAAATTGATGAAAAGCAAATTAATGAAAAACTATTGCACGAAAATGGAGACAAAAATTTAAAGAAAAATCGAAACATTGTTAAAGATTTTCGATAGAGGAAAACGAACAGATAACAGATGCCTTGCAGACGAAACTCTAACGATTTGCCGTAAGTCACTCTCAAAATCGCGGTACATGTATCGCGACCGTAATGTAAAGTTCGATTCGAGAGAAGAAACGACGCTATTAGAAAGTCTCGATAGCCCCGGAAACTGAAGCCGCGCGCGCTGCACATGGAGCGGAAGACAATATATTTTGGAGTCGCTCAGGTGGACCGAACGGACGGCTGTCTCGACTCGGGGAGACAATACTTGAAACCGGAATAGGAAGACTCGCTACCGCGCGTTTACGACTAAGCTCGACAGTTCGATTATACCGCAAAGTTTTGAGAGATCTCGATAACCCCGCGCTTGAACATTATCTAAGACGACATCGAAGGAAGTTTGCTGTATTAATGACTATTTCGAAGCTGTAATATCAAAACAATGACGTTTCGCGAATCGATACTGAACTCTGAAATATCTATGATGAAACATTCAACGACCTTTCGAATATCATCCTCGGTACTCTCTATCCGTAGAGAATCTCGCATCTTATCGTTTTACGTCATGATTTCGATTCGCAGTACGATCCTCTTTAAAACGATGGAAGTCGACGACATTGTATTCTAAAATCGTTTAAAGTTAAGCTCGTAAAGTACAATAGCCGCCGCTGGGGAGGAAGGAAGAGAAGCAGGGAGAAGTAAGGAAGGCAGAAAAAAGGAGTAAAATACGGAGGAGAAGAGAGGAGGAGCGGAAGATTAGCGCGCGGGCGCGGCTAAGGTTTATCTCGGCATAGCTCGGAATAGAGGTAACTATACCGTGTGGCATGAACGTAGCTAGGTAGATAGGTAGATAGGTGGATGGCAGGGCTCGGAGGGGAAGGGAGGGAGGGGGAATCGATAACACATGACGGCATATAGGCACATACTGAACTGACCGCAGAATGCCATCCGCGCGCCTCCCATCGCCATTTCCATCCCCCCTCGTCCCCCCCCCGTATCCTCCACGGTCTCCTTCCGCCCTTACACTCGTCCCCCAAACCCCTTTCCCTCGATGCTTGTATCTCCCTCCCACTCCCTTACTCACACGACACGCACTGCACGCGGCCTGCACGTCCTCGCACGCTCGCCCTCCTTCCACCCTCCCCTTCCCCCCCCCATATCATCCTCCGGCCGATTTCGATCCCCTTTCTCCTCCACCCCTACTACGCCCTTACCGATCCGACCGTTCTATTACAGGGACAAGCATTGCGGCTAATGCCGTCCGGCCGTAAATTATATGAAAGCGGCTAGAGCCCCCGCGCGCACCTGTACGGTTTTTCGGTCACATAGATACACGCAGAGACAAACACGTGGAGCATTCTCGATGTGTTGGACCGCAAACCTAACCTGCGAAGGATTACGAGAAACTCTATCTGCGATACCTGCCTAAATCTAACCAACCGGATCGAGTCATCTGGTTACGAGAGAGCGAACCGATAACGAGCGATCGTACGTTTGTCAACCGGCTATCTCACTCGTCTATACTTTGATCACGTTCCAAAGCTTCGAGACAAAGCTCTTGAATTCCTCTATCAACAAAAGATTTGAGTAATGTAACATCGAGTGTTATTTTGTTTCTCTAAAATAATCAATTATATATTTCCAAAATTTGTTAAGCTATCAACTTTATCAAACAAGAGAAAGAGTGAGATAAATGATGTTTCTAATTTGATAACAAGCATAACACTTAAAAATGTGCAAACAAATGCCTAAAATTAATAAACATTATTGAACAAGATATCGATTTTGAAAACAAAACAAGATTATAGAGCTTGTCACGAATCTTTCCAAGATATAAAATTATTTGTAGGAAAAAGTAATAGAAATCGTACTATATTGGACTACCATTTAAACTGCATCTTGGTGGCGTACATATAGATGATACGCCAGCGTCTTTGGGAGAGCGATTTGGATGACGATCGGTATTAGTACTCTCCGTTTGATTACGAAAACGACAGTGGCTGAGAGACGAGGCCGGAGGGAAAAAAGAGACGGTAAAGGTAGAGAAGAGCAGGTAGGAGAGATGGTCTCGAGAGCTCTTGATCTTCCGGAGCAATTAAATGAATTTCCACTCGGCTGGAATAGCAAACGTTTAGACGGCACCGCGTAAGATATTCCGGGAAGCTCACGGGAATATCAGAGACGTAATATCGAGAAGGAGGAGCAGAGGCGTAGTTTGCGGGCTAGAAGTAATACACGGGAACCTGGTAACTCTCGCCCTGCTCTTAGCTTTCCCGTCTGTCGCGGTCGGCCTGCCTGCCTGCGTGCCTGCCTGCCTTACCTGTCTGTCTGTCTTCTCCATCTGTCTATCGGCATGTAAACCCGTCTGTCTACTTGCCGCGTGTCGCGAATCGATTTTCAGGCCAACAATGCATGGCCGTGCACGAATCGGCTCGATCTCCCTCCGTTCCCTTATCTCATCTATAATATATGTTCTGAAATTCTCCACATCTGGACATATTGAAAACACTAAACTCTTTACCTCGATTAAGCTAGTGATGGCATTAAAGCCGATAAGTAACGACACATTTTATTTAAAAAAATTGTAAAATATAATAGTTTTTATAATATTTTTTTTATTTGTACAACTATTTTATCACAAGACCTGATTTAATGCAATTTCAATTTATTCGACTCGACATTAGAAATGTAGCTGAATTAATTGTGCTATAATAATGCGCCATGATTAATCTCACCGATTAATACGTGTTGTAATATTTACTTAGGCTTTACAGCCTGTAATAATGCGAACTATATTATATACTTGTCGATATCTAGAAACAAGCATAGAAATAATGCATCGTGCAGTAATGTATATGTTCGAATTTAGTTGTTCTATATATATATCCATTTGTAATAATATACTTGTAATACATAAATAATTTAATATATAAGTTTAAGGTCGAGAAATGCAAATTATTGATACAAAAAATATGATTAATTGCGATATTCATGACATATTAATCGTAGAAAATTCATAAAAAGAAGCGTACGTTATTATGATTATATAAATTTATATAATATTATATGTGTTACTTAATTTTTTCTATATTAAATCTGTTTTTTAGATAATCTATAATCGACAATAGAGAAATTATAATTTCATATAATACAGAAAACATTCGAAAAGAGGATCAAAATATATATATCCATACATATGTACACAATATGTGTATTAAAATACACGAAATTTAAAATTCATAAATTGAATTCTCTATCACGAGTTATATATAGATGGTCCGGAATGGGATTTGTAATGTAACGAAATAATTGTTTCGATGATGGTCGCATTTGATATAAAATCGAGAGCAGATATACCGATGTCGTGATATTTACCTAAGCGACGTATTAATAATAACGTGAGTTATATCGCCGATACGTGGAAAAGGGGCGCAGAAATAATACACTGTGTAGTTTAGATTATTACAAGTAATACGCGAGAACCTGCCAGACCGTCTACCTACACCTTGCCGGCCGCTTACCTGTCACGACCCACGTCTATCTGCCTATCCGTATTGGCGTGTAAAACCCGCCAGTCTGTCTACCGCTTGTCGCCAACTGCGATCGATTCTATAAACTAACGATAGGGGCCCCGTGTTTTTTATATCCCTCCATGTTAGCCCCTCTTTCGATAAAGACTTATAACACTGTCTCCCTGCACGCATGCTTTTTTTCAGATACCATATAGCGTAAAAAGCGACAGAAAATTTATTCTTAGAATTAAATTCAAAAGTAGAGATTTTTAGTTAAAAATAGCTTGATTTAAAAATTTATTTAAAATGATGCATACATTTAGCAATAATATATACACTGTGTGATTTATTTTTCAAATATAAATTTAAAACATTAAAAAAATAATATATGTCATGTTTTTAAAAAAATTAATGTTTTTAAGATATCTCTTCCTCTCTCTCTCTCTCTCTCTCTCTCTCTCTAAAATTGAATTGTCTAGTTCGCCTATATTTAGATTCATGGCCACGCATAGACATGCTGGCTGGCTCTCTTGCAGTGTTAACGACTGTACTCGTGATTGATTTTTTGCAATCGTCTTTTCTATCAACGCGCGTATGTGACGAATTTACGCTATGTCACACACGCGCCACGCAAAAAGTCAGGTCATTCGAGCGATGCAGCATGCTTTGTCTCTTCCGTTGAAAGACAAGTGGCACGCCTCAACACGATAGCGTACGGCTCACATTTAACAGATGAAATGCGATTGCTCTTGTCACATAATACAATAAGATATATAAAAAAGTTTTCGAAATAAATCTATATTATTTGACATGTGTAAAATATATAAATTCATGTATATTTCTTTTATAGCTCTTGCAGTCGCTCTAGTTAAAAAAAAAAAAAATTAAAGCAATTATAAAAATTAACAATAAAGTTATTAAAGTTTAGCTTCAACTGACTAAACAGAATATCAAACTTTACTTTTCAGTTAATTTTAGATGATACGTATAAACGTAATTTTAACATCTTTGTTAATAATATATCTTTTACAATTTATTTTAAGGTTTATATACTAGAATATGAGTTAAGAACGAACCCGGGCGATTAATTTGCCCTTAAAGAGAACTAGTCACCTTGAATTTTTCAACATACCCCGTACCATCGACGGTTCTATATATAAGCTAGCTCGCGGAGAAAAATAGGAAAAAAAAACACGCCGAACAAGAAGCCCGTCTTTTCACATTTTAATCTTCATAGGCGAGAATATTGAAAAATTTTGCGGACGAAAAGCGGAAGAAGCAAGCGCGCTGTACCTCATCCTATCGGACAAGTACATCCTGTCAAGTGGTTCGCTAGCAGAAAAAAGGTAGGAGAAAGGTTAAAGAAAACGGGAGGAAGAGAGAAAAGGAAAGAGGAGCGGTCTCGTAATCGTCGGCGGGAAAATTCCGCTCACCAGTACTCGCTCGCATCGCGCGTTCCGTATTTTAGTCGCGCATTAACGGACGCGACAGGTGCAGCTGTAGCCGCGACAACGACGACGACGATGATGATGACGAAGAGGACGAAGACGACGCTGACGGCGGCGGCGGCAGCTGTTAACTATGTTTTTCGTGTCCACCAGTGTGAAACGGCGGCGGGCCGACCGGCCCCTTTTCGCTCTCTTGCGAGCGCATTCTCGCTCGCTCGCGATTTTCTCATCTCTCCCTCCCCCCTTCACTCTCGCCACTTGTCACGGAAATACGACGCTGCCATTGCCCGGTGAATCCCGCAAGAATCTAATGTTACTGTACGGTGACCGACCCAGGAAACTGCCATCTGCTTCTCTCTTACATAGAAACAATCGCTGTGGTAAAGCGAGAAGTCGCTGAATGATAATTTTTTATTTTCTTTTCATTATTTTCATATCTCAATAACAAATTGCGATATCGTAAATTATATGCGGGGAGGAGAGAGGTGCGTATCGTATTATCATCATATTCTTATCATTTAAAGAAAATCACATGAAAATGTTTGTATTTTTAGTGTTAAAATCATAATAAAACGATAATCGAACTTAAGGATATGTATGTGTCTTATGTCAAAACATTGACGAAAACATGAAAATTTCGTAGACTGTTCTATTATTAAATATTTGTACAAAACTTGAGCATAATTCTCTTAATGAAAATTATTTAAGTTTAAAGTTACTATTAATTTTTATGGAAAATCGCGTATTGTAGTATTTATTAAAAAATTTGGAAAGGAAAAAACATTGCCAACGAAATAAAAATTTACACATATATTTAAAAAACTCTAATAAATATTTGCGCAAAATTAGATCCACTTTAATTTAGATCCACTTACGTTTAAAAGTTATTTATTAAAAAAATATTATCTCTCTCTCTCTTTCTGCAAATTACTCGTTTATTTTTGTTTCTTGCAGTTGATTGCAGAAATATTCACCATCAAAAATTTTTGTCAAATTAATTATTTAAAATATTAATTACAATTATTTTTTTTTACCAAGACGGCAAAAATCACATTACTTTGTGATATTTTAATTATTTATCGGATTTATTTTACTTTTCAAACAACACATAAACATAAGAAATATGTTTTTTTCTCAAAATTATTCCCACATATTCTCACATTTTGACAACATTTTGTTACCATTGTACAGTCAAAATATCCTTAAACAAAAGATGGATGAATCGCAACTTTCTTAAATTTTCAGCGCAAATTGTCCCGATGCTCGATATTTCATGTATCGAGTTGAGTGTGTCCTAATTTTCGTATCTAAATATCGAAAATGTACGAGCGATCGCGCTAGACTGCGATTTCGACGGACCGACGAGTCAATTTAATTCCGAAAATGAAACATTGGCTGTTTGATTTATCTCTTGCCGACCCTGGGCGCGTGCCCCGCGCGCTTTTGGAATATAGTGAACTTATATCACTTTCGGAATTAGAGTCTCGCATAATGTTGATATAATATTCCGCCGCACAAATATTGGTAATTCAAACATTAAACTCGCACACGGTAAACGGCGCTTCGCCGCAACGATATTAACATTTCGGTCGGCTTTATTAAGCGGCGCAACAAAGAAATTTTATCGCGCGTTACTCTCTCTCTCTCTCTCTCCGCATTTTATATATATATATATATTTACCGTATATATTCCCTCTCTTTCTCTATCTCTCTCCTTCTCTTTTCAAACTGTGCCCATTTTATTTTCATCGAATTTTCCTAGTCGATGCGCTCGTGTAGCATCCCCGGTATTATCGCAAGCGCTGGACCGCCGTTTATCAGCGTGAGAACGGGTCGTTATCGCGTTCGCCGCGAGCGCGTATACGGCTTGAAAAGCGGCAACAGGAAGAAAGAAACGCGCCATCGGCGACGGGCCGTGACAAGCCGATAAAACGCCCGTCCATATGTGCAACTTCTAGACGTGGAAATGAGATTGTCATGTCAACGTAGAGAGATGCGGGAGAGCGAACTTCATAAAATAACATATCGATACTTTTTTTTTATATTCGTTTCTTTGTAAAATTATGGCTTTGTAAAATTATTGCTATTATTTTAAGCGATGACATATACGATTTTTCTTTCGGAAAAGCATGAGATGGTATCGGTACCCCTCGCGAGCGGTGCTGATGCTAAAATGTCCTGTGCAAAAGTATCGACATCGATATTAAATTTCAACATCACTGTTCCACGAGCCCGCGACATCTGCGCCCGAGAAATGGCCGGTTCCTGCAGCGCGTGAAACGCGCTCGACAGTCGAATTAATTGAAAGTTTTAAGATAATTGGAATCGATAACGCGCCGAGAGGGCGTGAATAAGAGCTACGAGCGTGTGCGAGGAGGGTATAAGCGGGCGTTGTTCGCGGAGATCGAACCGAGAAAAGAGAGAGAGCGGGGAGGGAGGGGGGAGGGGGAGGGGGAGCGATAAAAGACAGAAAAGCGCGCGCGCGACAGAAACTTGGCCGCATCTAACCCGGTCATATTCCCCGTTTTAAATATAGGCTTCGACGTCGATGTGTACGGTCGGCGACGAAGGATGCAGAGAACGACGAAGCGGCGATTAAACCGGAGGTCTACTTTAATAACGCGCCGCGCCGTCCAATCGGCCTAATTGGAATCGAACGTGCGAATCTCGCGTTACGGGATCGTAACATCGTGGAACCGAGCGAGAGAGAAGAACGGTTTAACAACCTCTCCTTCGGATCTTTCACGTAACTGCGCTTCTCCATCGCTTATCCAATCTGGAATCCCGCACCTGCAAGCTCCGATTTTAATTTCAACGACGAGTTCTTTGCATTACTCGATATATCGTATTTTCCTCCAAGTAAAATATCGAGGCATGGATCCCCTTGATTTATAAACGATTAAAAACGAAGAGCTTCTTATCAACTTTTCTCGCATACATTCCAATCAGAAGATATTAATTCAAACAAAACCTGTGTTCTCGGAATTCTGACTTAAATTATCCCGGATATTTATCGTTGAATATTAAAAAGATGCACAAATAATGATTGTCTTTGGTGCATTAGTTTCTGATATTAAAATTAGATTTAGTCTAGCGCTCACATTTTATAAATAGTTCTACTTATTGATTATTTATTAGTTATGACGACGCAGAAATTATCGCTTCTTAATGTTTCTTTAAAATTGTGCAATAAATATTCATCAATTTGCCAAAGTTATTCGATAAATAAAAACGAAGATTTAACCGATTATATTCATCGTCATGCGAAATCAATTAACAGCAATTAATCACATAAGAAAATCTTCTTCGCGGAATTTTTCTTATCGCGTTTTTTACTAAACAAATTATGTTTTTGAAGAATAAAAAGTTCTCTCCATATATATATATATATATATATATATATATATATATATATATATATATATTTCTAATGTAGTCACATTGAAAACTAATACATTTGAATCTCATTTATGTAACAGCTTAAAAAAAATGTCGAGTAATCCCATATCAAGGATACCAATCATTCCAAAACAAGTTTGTTTTAACCTGAACAAAATTACATCCAATCACGAATGTTGCTTTAAAAAAAAGTTGAATATAATAGGGCATTGCAACACCACTGAAAAATATAATCTATTTTCAGTCCATTTTAAATATTTCCTGCTTCTATACGTCTTTCTTCATCGATAGATGATACGATATCTCGTCTATACGATTCCTTTTCGCCAGATGAATAAAAGCGATATAACTCCAATAACTCCGCGTAAGAGTTCTATCATTTCCATTGTCATGCAATAATGTGCTCTTTAAAAAAATCTTTCACAGTCTACAAAAAACGATCAAAGTGCTATAAACCATTTTATCAGCATATGGCTTTCTAGCTATCATGAGATATAAACTATGAGATAGCACCAGCGGAGATACGCATATAATTTCGGATTAGAATAGTTTTAAAATATTCAACATTTGAGAAGATAGGCAACAAACAACAGACATCCGTCAGTAATATTAAAACATGGAAATACTCGTGGATCATATTTATAGTCGTTAGTGGCTCCTTGTGTGCTAAGTTACGAGGTTGAGGACCGCCACAGTACAATCTTCCACCATTTTGCAGCGCGTAATTCTTGCAGTTAACATAACAATAGATACTCTCTTATGGGGGGACGTAGCGACATAACGAGAGGGAGGGGGCGCGTAGTATTCTACCGCGGGAATAAAAGCCAAGTGCACGCGGTATTGCAATCGGAATCAACGCAAACGCGCCGAATGACTAGATTCGCTTTTGCGCGGCCAACTTATGTTATACCCCGTGTTCTCTCCAGTCTGTGAAATTAATCTAGCTTTTGCCCCGGAGATATCATCCGCGTTAGAAGAGAGGAGCGGTAAGACGCGGGGGGGAAGGACGCGATAGTCGCTCTCTCCTTTATTTCCCGGTCGAAAAATGAGCCTTTATTTCAGCGGCGGAATGCGAGGAGAGTCGCGTTTCTGGCACCTAAACGGCGCAAGAGGATGGACTCTCCGTGGGAGACTTCGGAAAGCCCGGCAGACAGTCGTCGTCCGACGTACGTAATGCAATGGTTTATTGCTAATATTTCTTCGGAGGTAATATTGGCGCTCTCGAGAACGACCTCGGTTTTCTCTCATATACCGCGGAGATTTTCTTAGCAACGTGTCGTATGTAGCATACAGAACGATTCAATTTTGTCACAGACTACGCCGAAATACTCTCGTCAAAAATTCACAATATGTTTTCAGAATAAAAATATCGAGATTAAAGGAAAGATATGTATATTGACGAATTAAATTTTCAAGTATATCTCTAATTTTCACTCTTATATTCTTCGGTTAATTTTATAAAATTTCATAATTTAAACAATTACCATATATTTAAAAATCTATTTCAACAAAATTTTGATGGGAACCAGTTATTGTGTAACAGAAAATTTTACTTCATTCAATTTTTTTTTCAAATGCTAATAATAGCTCTTAAAATTTTTTGCTAAAGCAAGCTTTCTTCCACGTCCAAAGATATGTGCCTATATATTGCTACTGCTTCTTCTGAATCACCTTGTATAAATGCTATTTGCCCGTATTTGCGTACCCGTGCGCGCGCGCGTTCATAGCTCCCCATTCATTCGAAGCGATTAAACGTAATGAGCACCATTATTGAGGAAGAACGTGCGAGAAACGAAGAGGCAAAGAAACAACCAAAGTTGGACGGATAACGCCGCCTTTCAGGCACTATCCGCGACATTAATAGCATCCAGAATTAAATGTGGCACGGCCCTACTTGTCGCGACTCGCATACACGATTACACAATTTACGGATCACAGTGTGTATATCTGTATATATATATATATATATATATATGTATATGTGTGTGTGTGTCTCTGAAAACGAATCGACCGTTGAGCGCGCGCCTCGAGAATATTCAGACGATATGGCGGCGGCAGGCCGCTCCCCGTGGCTGTTATCTTTTTGCCACCTGCTATCTAATCGTGAATTCCACGTATGCGTATATTCGCTCGACCGAATCTAAAAACTGATAAAGAACGGCGCACAACGTTAGAGCACAAGGTGAAAATTAACAATTTTAATAGCAAAAACGGTTTTCCATGTAAATCACGTGCTATTTATACGAATAGCAGTAATTGGAGACAGATTCTTTTGTTTAGTGATAAATCTAATTGTAGATATTTTTTTTTTTTGGCAAATTTAATCTGAATTGAGCATGGAATTAAATTATAAAATAATTGATAGAGTACAAAAATATCTCAAGTCTCTTCTAATGCTAATAACAAGCAAAGAAATACTGCTTTAATAATGTATGACTATGAATATTGATAGGCTATCATTTTTGCAGCAATAAAGATTAATGACAACTGTTATAACAAAATTTTTACGCTTGCTCCAATGTTATTAGTTAGTATTCATAACATATTTAAATGAGCGACTGCGAATACTTGTATGATTTTAAAGAGGATTTTTAAATCGCTATAAAAAGAATATACATTATTTAACGCACAATTTTTCTCGTCAGCATAAAATATTTCATGCAAATTTTTGCATTAAACTTTCCATTGAAGTAAATTTTACGACGATAATACTAACCGTTAGTGAAAAAAAAAACGTCATTCATCAGTCATGAAATATACAATTCCATTTGAAAATACAGCCTCGCTGGACAACCCGCTACGTCGCTAAAAGCATTATGCTTTATCTCCGCTAATCTTTGTCTTCACCTATAATCTAAGATTATCGCGGAAGAGGAGATAACGAAGAAGTTTATTGCGGAAAAACGATAAATCTACGGGTATATATATATATTATATTCGCGCAATTTCTTTTTTTTTTTACACGACTGCCGCGCCCTACGCGTAACATATATATATATATATATATATATATGCGCGCACACAGGCACACATTTTTTCCGTCTCGTTCAACCCGTTTTTTTATCTAATCGCAAAAGCGCGCGTGCGTGTATAAGTGCTATCAGACAATAGGGCACCATCGTCGACAACGGGGCGCGAACGGACGATCTCCTTCAATTTTTTACATAATTCTCGTTCTCGCCTGCCGCGTCTGATTTATCGACAATGTCGATTGGTATTTTCTCGCTCTCCGCGCGTTGAATAATTGTCGCTATTAATAACTGCGAATTCAATTCTCCAGTTCAATATCTGGGATGACGAGGCGAGCCGCGGCGCCTCCTCCTTCTTTCTCGCGTTCATTTAATCGCGCCTTGCTTCGAGAACGCGCACGAGAGACGGAATATTCTAAAATCCATAAACCTTCCCCCTGCCCCCCCCCTCCTCCCTTCGAGCGCTGATCGGCGATAAGAGACTTATTACCCGTCGTAAATTACAACCGATTCCTTATCGCACCGTGTGGCGTTACAAATTATCGGCTTTGTATCGGGAGATCAGCAGTCGGAAAGCGCAGGCGGGAGATCGATCGACCATCTCGCGCATGTATTCATTTAGATCGATTGTAGCGGGATGAAAAGAACCCTAATGCGCGCAGTTACCTCTGCATTACAATAAGAAGATTTTCAGAGTGCATTTTAGATGTCGAAGAAAATAAGCAAAAGCACGAGTCTGAATATCCACAAAGAGACTCGCAATAGTTTGTCGATAATTTTCTTAAATATCAACATGGAAATTTTCTATCTTTTCTATTATGAAGTTAATCCAGCGTGCAAACTCTATCTTACAGTATTCTAATAACGTAAAGATAAAAAAAACGCATGACAATCCGAGCAGTTTTTCTCGAAATTTCACTGACGTCAATTATTATCGCGCCATGATGCATTGTCAATATTTCTTATTTGCTATTATAATAATAAAGCTATTAAGATATTATAGTAATTAAGCTCCAATGTAAAGATAAGAGAGATAAGCAATATTGAATTTATACGTTTTAACTTCACTTATCTAACAGAATCGAAATCAACTAAAGGGAATTATCCGTGTTCTCGGATTAGATAGAATTGATACGCGCATTGATACAAATAGCTATGATAATGATAGGTTGCGATTTTACGGAGATAGTCGCGATAACTTTGGTCGGTTCGAAGGTGTGAGATAAGTGAAGGCGGAGTTTATCAGCCGACGATTCCGCTCCGCGCGAACGCGCTCGTTACGCGCGAGCACGGAAACTCGATTATGCAACGGTTCGTTACCTTGATACTGTCGTAGCAGGCGGTGACCCGTCCGTTCTGCACCTCGACGTTAGCCGGCGGATGAGCGAACTTGCACTCCGTGTCGGGCCTGGTGCACTTGTTGCGCTGGAACTCCCGACAGACCTCCAGTTGCAGCCACCGCGAGTCCTTGCCGTTCAGTAGGTTATTCATGTTGACCATTGCCATTCTTCCACACTCGCTGGAAGACCGAAGAATCCCCCGTTCGTGCGCTGGCCTCTACCGTTAGAGGGAGAAAGTCCCGGGACTCTCCAACACCGAATTCACCACCGATAACTCTCCTCTCCCTCTCCCACTCTCTTCCTTCCTAAACTCCTCGTCGCGTGATGATCGGCGCCTTTTTCCCCGGTCGCGTGCACTCGCGTCGACTGATCTTGTCAAGGATATATATGTTTCGGTTTATGGGATACGATCGCAACTCGCGGCACGAGCTCGTCGGCAATTGCTCACGGGATTTCGCGGTGTCCACCCTTGCGTTCCACCACTTTCACCCTGTCTCGTCAATCTCTCTTACCATTCGCTCACGTGCATACGCTCATTCATCCCTACCCTTCTCTCTCTCTCTCTCTCTCTCTCTCTTTCGCTCTCACCTGCTTCCACACAAAGAGAACACGAAATCCCGCGTATGCCTCGGAGTCGTTCAACTACTTCAAACTTATTATACCTTACTACAGACGGCTTCCGTTTAAGCACGATGCGACGTTCTTAATGTCCCATGTACGCGTCTAGTGACGATCCGTAACTGTCTTTTTGTGCGTGGATCCTCCGCGTGGGAAATCACTACTGCGTCTCTCGCGATATTTCCTGATCTTCCTCACGTTGAAGTCGCGCTTGGCTCTCGGGTCGTCGTCGTTGTTTGTCGCGCGATATTTCGGCGATAACGTCGTCTCGCGGAGATTCGACGTTTATCAGCAACGTCGGCTGTTTCGAACGTGGCTTATCGGCGTCGTGTCTCTCCCGCTCGATATCGATTCCGCGTCGCGGCGAATTAATCGAAGGAGCGCGGGGGCGGTGTCGGCGGGTTTAGGCGTCGTGTCGTCGATGGTTAGCGATTTTGTGAGAATCTTTGCTCTCGTAGGCCGTGTTCGTTGAGAGGTGGCGCGTTTCCCGCTCCGATAATCTGAGTGGGTGTGAAAGCCGGATGTATATTGGCGGAGGGGAAAAGGACAGGATATATCTCCGAGAAAGAAGGGAGAAAAGAAGCAAAGAGAGGTGAAGCTATATATCGACAGCGATTAGGCTTCGGTCGATTTTAGGCGAGATGATGGCACAGTCGCTATTACTCTCCCGGCTCCGTGATGAGGCGATGGCGAAGGTCGTCGATCTCGTCTATCGACTCCTCGTTCCTTCACTCTATACTTCCTTTATCTTCCCCTGATCTTGCAGCACGCCGCACTCGAGAAGCCAAGGACGTAGGAGTAATAGTCGGGCAAAGCTTGAAAGCCTTCGAAGCTAAACGTCGGCCGAGAGGAGTGTGCGCTCTCTAGATGCGCGCGCTTTTGTACGCGTATCTCCTCTTCCTTTATTACACACAGAAGGCTGCAGTTGGGGGTCGTCGCTGAGGGTGTTACTGACGTGCGCGTGTATTACGTATATGTGTCTGCCTATGTATGCGTGTCTCGAAAAGCCGGTCGTGGCGTCCTTCAAGCCGGTTTCAAACCAACGCGTGTTTCTCGCGACGGCGAATCTACTGGAAGGAGTACAGGGACGTTGGTGTTGTAGCCACCAGTATAGCGGAACCGCCTTCACCACCGTGGTCTATCGTTGCTGCTGCTGTTGATCAAGTAGAAGACGACGTAGATGGCAGAATGAAAGGCCGCTTCGTGCGTGAAAAGGTGGAGAAAACCCTTACGCGCCGTCTTGCCAGGGGGCGGAAAGAACGGCGACGTGCGAGTTGGTTATTTCGGATTTCCAGGGGCAGAGAGGATATCCGGGAAAGGAAACGATGGACGCGGATGCTGATGAAGAAGAGAGTGCCAAGAGAGATCGGTAACGGAGACGAACGGCGAATAGGAGTGGTGGTAAGCACGTAAAGACGACGAGCGCGACAAAGCGGACGACGTATGGGCGACAAGAGAGGGCAAAGGTCCGGTTGGTAGCCGGGTCGCGCTTGGGGTTCGGGTCGTGTCGGGATCGGACCCGAACAGAAGAGGGGGCACAGGGATATTTCAGGGGGTTGCCGGAATAGGGAGGGCGCGGAAACGACGAGACAGAGAGAGAGGGAGGTTTCCGGGGGGGTAGGTAGGGCAGGGCGGGACGGGGGGACCGGGGGAGAGGAGAGGAGAGAATTGCGAGTTAGCGAGTGACGTTGCGCTTCCGTTCCTCGGATTTACGTCATTTATTCGGCGCGCTGCTGGCTCCTCCCGCGCGGTCCAACTCCAGTTCCTGCTGTTCTGGAAACATACCAAAAGCGAAAACTCGCGTTACTGCGGATGCAAAGGCTTAAAATGCTTTCTGTTTCGGGCTTCTGAGCGGTCGGGGATAATGGGGGGTGACGGCGATGCGGGGAGAGTAGAAGAGGGGGAAGGGGTTAAGCGCAAGCCGCGAACAGACAGATAGATATATACTCGGTAAAGCGTAAAACTACGCAATGCACAAGCACGCTCGAGCAAACGACAGACGTTATCAATGTCGAGATTGCGAACACGTTGCGACACGCAAATTCGAAAAATAATATATATATATATATATATATATATATATATATATTGACAGGCAGAGCTTTACAACCCGTTATCAGTAAACACTAATAAATCGCACGCGCAAGAATCTGCTAGATTTAAATATAGATTCGAGCACACTTCAGTATTCGCGAGATCCCCATCCATTATAAATGAAATGTTAACGTACCGACCTCATCCATTGTTTAATAATGGTTAAAAGTCGCGTAAATCTGATATATAATTAAATTATAATAGTGCAAAGATTATTAATCGTTTCTCATTCAATGTTTCCTCGTTTCAGTGTTTGAAGGATATAATTTAATCAAGACACAACACAATTAACTCTCATTTAGCTCAATTATCGATAATAAAAACATATATATTCAGTACCGAATATCGTTAAACATCGCAAACTTTAATCGGCCCTGCGAATAGCGTCGCACACCAGAAGTGAAGCGGCGTATAATTTAATAATTTTAGCTGTGAAAGCTCGCAACGTGCCATAACTCTTCACGATCTCCTGCGTACATTAGCCGAAGAAAAACTGTGTTTGCTTATGCGCAGCATAAACATCGGAGCGCGGAGCGTTTCGGGGGGAATGAGGGGAGAGAACGGGGGACACGGTCGTGCATTTTATGTACGACGACGTAGAGATACACAGTTAAGGCGAAGAAAAAGGCACGCGCGCGAGAGCAGGACTGTAGTACAATTTTCCATCGTGCAAGTAAGCCGCTTACGAAAAGCGGCCTCGAGTCGCCGTTTCTCATGTTACCTGGCACGAGTTATGACGACGTATGTGTGCACGTCCGGCGCGTACACAAACACGACCGCGCGCCGCGACGGCCAAGAAAAACGTTTCAAGCGCGATCGTTTGTTTTCGTCAGGATTCTGCGTGAGAATCGCTGAAATAACGCTGCGCACCGATAAAATCTCGATATTATCCGGTGTCAGCTGCAATCATTATCATACGTACTACTCTCAGAGAATATTGTATATTTTAAAATTAATTCGTGAAATAATGTATGTATATACATAAGGATTTCTTTATAAACAATTTATTATAATTTATTACAATTTATTAAAATTTATTATTATAGTTTATTATAATTCGCAGAGAAATTAAAATTCTATTAATATTCTATTTATCGTTTTATATGTTATGTATTTTGATACAAGATAGACTATTACAATATTTTGTATATAGGATATATATAAAAAAAAAAACGTATTGTCTGCATACAGTAAAACCATTTTAATGTCATCCCTTTTCCTCCTCCTCCTCCCCTCCAATTATTTCAATTGTTCTTTACTTTTTCGATAAAATATTTCACATGAAAATTCCATGTTTTTTAAAAGGGAATAATGCATAAAATACGTTTTTTATATCATGCTCTTTATTTTACTAGTTTTCATCAATAATATGTTTTTAAATCAAATCATATAAATTTTTTGCTCAAATTAATTTTGCTAAATTAGTATTAAAAGGAAAGTTCATCATAATTTACGAGATATTAAAACTTTTACTTTAATAAATAATTTACGCAAAATGGTAAAATTTGTATTCGAAATATTTTCTACAATAAGAGATAATGGAAATAATTGGCTGGGATTAGAAGATGGACAAAGAGAGAATACATTAAAATAATCTATTTGTATATGTGTATATTCTGACGTTTCAAATATTTTTCATATTGCAGAAAAAAATTATAAATAAAATTCTATCAAATTATAAACCACCGTCCAAAAAGTCTATATTTTATTTCTTTGTTTATGACTGAATTAATTAATAAAGTCTCGGAACTGTATTCATTAATATATACAAAAAAAATCTCTATTAAAATATTCTAACTTAATGGTAAATGTTGAATCTAGAATCAATTTTTCCTTCGTAACAATTTTGCGCAAGAAAGAATAACGTAATGTTCCGCTTGCTATTTTAAAGATTGGAAATTGAATACATTTCTGCATTCGGTTAATATAAAAGTAGAATACATTAAATTTCTAAAATATTGTTCGACACAATAACTCAAAATGTTATGCAACAACTGCAACCGTCGAAAATGAAACACTTTTTGCACGACTCCAATATTATTGTATTTCCGGATATTTCAAACTTTCATGTTGTTATCTATCCAATAACAGTCTGAACATGCATCCTGATACACGAATAAGCGTGGATATTCCAATAATCCGAGAGGTTTGAAATCAACTATTGTTAAAATCAACAGAACATGTTTTAGAACTAGAAATCAGATATAGAAAAATGTTACAAGCAAGCTTTTACATTGTATGTGTGCAATATGCAATAAATTGCCGCATCTAAAAAGGAAATGTGTCAATTCAGATTTAACCTTTATCCAGACAAACAGAAAGTCTTTTTAGTTTTATGAACCTATTGGATTTATGTATTTTGGTCGTTTGTTCGTTGCTGCAGTTTGTCTGAAATATTTCTATTTCCACTTGCTGACAGCCTGTAGTAATCCAGAGTTATATTCGTAATTCCATTGCACTGTTATATATCATTTTTCGCTCATTGCATTAGCTTAGTACATTAGCATATTCTTTATAATTATTTTAGATAAGTTTTTTATTTTATCTTCTCTCTTGAAAGGAAAGAATTCTTTGATTATCATTTATAAAATGATATTGTTTTAAAGTATATTAAAACTTTCATCTGAACAAAAAAGTAAATATGGATATTAAAATATTAATATTACAATATTACCGATATTAAAGTACATTAATAGTAATATATTCCCAATATCTTTTTTATAATTCATAAACATACTATGTATGCGTATTAATGTTTGTAGACGTTACTTAGATATGGCATTTAAAAATATTATAATAATTTGATGTAATATTAAATTATTTTGACAAAAGAATCAATAAGAAAAGCATATCGCGTTCAGATAAGGATTAATGTGACTCTCCACACGAATCAGATGTTGTTGATCTGGAACGAAACGCTGATACGGCGCAGCGCCGACGTGAAACTTTGATCGAGAAAAACGGGAAGGTCGACTTTATTAATAATTATTACGTACAGAAGCCGAGCGGGTAAGACACGACTAACGTACCGGATCTTTTTCTTTCTCTCGTGACTCGGGTGCTCGAGAGACCGCTCTCTCTCTCATTCTCATTCTCTTTCCCCGTTTCTCTCTCTCTCGCTCCCGTTCTTTCGTTCTCTGCCGGTCGAATCGATATACGTGCACGAATGCGGCTTCGAGCTTCGTCCACTTCTTCTTTCACGTGACTACCGCAGGAAAGAGGGCCGGCCGAATCAATATCTCACACAGACATTTCGACCTCGTCGCTGTCGCCGCGAGCTCCTCACACCCTTCGAAGGTCGTTCTCATCGTCTAAGCTGAATCCGGCGTTACAAAAGGACTGAATCACTAATTAATCTCTCTTTTTATCCTGCGCTCTCGACCGACGCGCGAATGCTCGTATCTATCGCATGCACGTGTGAGAGCACGTGTGCCAAACGCGCAAGCGTTGTACATTGCATCGCAATAATTCAACAGCCATGGAAATCGACATTTTATTTTTCTATTAAATTATACGGAATCTTGAGTAATCGACTCAATAGAATACTCGATACTTCGTCTAATTCCAAGTATCATTAAAAGTTGCAGCAAGCGCGAGATTCTTTGCACGACGCAAATCGAATTAGAACATCGAAGATTTCTAAGAGATAACAAATTCTTATCTCTCTCTTGAAAATACTTGTAGCTAACTTAATCTTTGTCTAATCAAGAGCATGTTGACTGAATATGCCTGACATCTTTTTCATTTTTTTCTATTTTTGTTTGCTAAAATATATACATCATTACTTGCTTTATGTACATGTGCGTGTTACAATTTTATAATTTTTAAAATTCAATTCCATTTTTTATTTTGCAAATGTTAAAAAAATTTTAATATATAATATAAAATTTATTAATTTATATAAAAACTGATTCGAATGTAAGATATTTAGGATTTCCATTCTTAACACTCATATTATTGAGCAAAGAGCTTGAATTTTCATGATTAAAAAAAATGTCTAAAAATTAAAATATGCTAAAAAAGCAAATTTTTATTAAAATTATTTAATCCTCAATATATATTTATATTTTACACCGAGTACAATGCAAATGACGAAAAGAAGATGGATCTCGTGCAGTTTTGAAAACAATGGCATAGCCAACATTAACGAAATACGCGCGGTTTTCTCATTGCGTGCTTTTATTTGTCAGACGGTCCATTTATAACGAAGCTATCATAATGCAACGGTTGGGTACGTGATTGCGGTCGATTGAACAAATCCATCAACGATACGTCGATAGAGAGCTGGCGATTCGATCGCCAGAGAAGGATGAGTGAGTACGTGAGAGACGCGAATAAGGGCATAGGGAGGGTACGTGAGAAAGAGAAGGAAAGAAGGACAAAGAGCAATGAGGTAGAAAAAATGATTTTTAACATTTCCGATAGATTGCACCTGATTACCCAGATCGTACGAGCGGGCACGTGCAGCTCTTGCGTGTGTGCATGTGCACGCTCGTTCATTCGATAGGTTTCCCTTTGTGCGCGAGACCGGGAGTAAAGTAAAAAAGAAGAGCGAAATTAACGGAATGAAACAATGGAAACGACCGGGCTTAAGGGTTGCTGCCGGCTGTGTAATGGAATTAGGTCCGATTAAATTAGCTAAAAGGATTTTAGGTATGTACCGAAGGAGCAAACTACGTTTTCGATATTATCGTATTTCTTTCTCGTGCCTGCGGATACAACTATACGGTGCTCCAGTCGCGCCTTTAATGCCATCCCGATAAATACCACGCGTAACAAACGTAACGGTCGTGTGTAAAGTTTCTAATATCCTTTCTATTTTTGCATGTTCGAATTGAAAATTATTTCATTAAATCTTTTATAATTCGATTTTAATATAAAATATAAAAAATATTTCTCTTATATTGCCACATAAATTGTATTTGTATAAATTTGTAATACGAGTTCAAGAAATGTGCGAATATTTTCCATCATATCTTCCATCAAAATTAAGTTTCCAAGTTTTTAATTTTTTACATAATTCCTAAATGTTTTAATTGAAGAACATTATAAATCCTCATATTACATATACATATCAAGTCAAAAATATCATAAAAATATTTCACACAGATATACGCGTATGTTTGATTGACATGTAAGTTTATTTTTATTCATATAATTTCACAGATTAATTTGAATATTCATCTCTTGCTAAATAAGATAATAAAAAGGGAAGCAAATTAAATATTTTATGCAATTCACTTTTATGCAGATACAATCTTGGATCGATAGTCTCTTCTGAAACAGCGAAAGAAAGTGAGTCGCAAAAAATATTCGACGAAAGAGGCTCTCTCGAGAGCTTTTTCGCGAAGCAACGTAGATCTGAGCAAGCTTCGATGCCGCGTACGATAGTAAGTGGATCTTTTTAAAAGAGTTTAGAATTCATGCATCGTCGTAAAAATAAGATACGGCCGCGTGTACTAGCAAAAGCGTCGTCCCGATATAAATTCGTATGCGCCAATGCACTATTTTCTGCTCGAGACTTTTTGCATGTGCCACGTCGTCTTTTCAATAGGTACGTATATAGAAGATGTATGTACCTAGGTACATAGAAAATCCTAGGAAGAGAGAATCCGCGAAGCGAGAAGAGCACCGTCGTCTTCTTGCGCGCGCGGACAGGGAGAACCCGCGCTCTTCTGCATCAGCACGCTGCCGAGGAAGTTGCAGAGGCAAACCGGAAACACACCGCGCCCATCCGCCTGCCCAGTCGGAGAGAGCGCACCAGCCGAATTCCGTTCATTAAGGAAGTTACCCGGTCGAACAAAGTAGCGAGCGCGAGCGAGCGCAAGAAGTAATTGACATTCGGCTGCAACCTGTATCGCGCGTGGATAATAACCGGCTGTGGCTGCGCGAGCTCGCAGGATGCAATTTGTTTTGTAACAAGCCCCCGCCCTCTCCGGCTTTCCCGAATTACGAGAATCGCTATTTCATTCCGGGCGCAATTAGACGCCATTTCGCGCGCCGTATAATCGGTATTTCGGGAGTTTTCGTTGCTTAGAGAGACAAAAAAGAAGGAATATCCGCGACCAAATCCGTCTCTCTGATTTCGTTATCTTCTTAAGTAACCACAAACTCGAAACTTTTTTTTTTTTTATCGATGTCACGTTACAAAGTTATGCCACGTGCTAAAAATGGAAATCCCGATTATGACTAATGTGATCATCTATTAAATAATCGCTATAATGAAAAATCGATTCCAAATTCGTAGAATTCATAATCAAAATTTCATCCAAAAATAGGGGGCATTCCTTAAATAAGACTGCGACCTAGAAAGATCGTTTCAATCGAACTTAATAATCAAAATCATTCTTACATAATCCACGTTATATTATTTAACGATTTCAACTTCAACGCGTGTTTTGATGTGTTATTAATGTGACTCAGTTTTTCAGTAAGTTTATTAGTATAAATACGATAAAGTAGCGTAACAATCACTTGAAGCAATAACGCGGGGAAGCAAACGAAGAATTAAATGGCTGAAATTTATGCCAACATAAGCTGTATTATGTGTACAATGCTGCAGTTATATTTCGCTGAAAAGTAAGCAATTTAGCAAGGCGAAGGGTATTACGTACGTGTAAGCAAACTGTGTTATTTGCATTCTCATATTTACATCCACAAACGCGTCGATGAGATAATTCACGCGGAGAATGTTAAGTTTGCAACGTGCGCGATACGCGTTAGTTTGCTATTAAGTGAGAAAGATCGAGTCGGAATTCATAAAGGTAAGATAAGCTGTTGTACTTGGTTGTACGTGTTACATTTTGGGATACGCTAATTGTCTTTTCAACAATAGTAAGAATTTTAAGATTAACAACTCATATCAGCTTTAGTCATCAGCTGTTTATAGCCCAAGTAATTAACACGTTCCGCGCAATCATTTAATTCTTATCCAGAAAAGTCTGTTTTTCAATCCTCCGTATATTTTTTGCGTTAATGTATATATATATATTATGTAAAGAGTGTTAAAGAAGATAAATTTGAAATGATTTTTTGATAAATTGCATAAATTTGGAAATAATATTTAAATTTAAATTTGAAATAATTATGAAATTTGAATAACTTTGGAAATGTAAATATATCGAATAATAGTTAAAATTAGATGCAGAATCTCACACACAGTTTTATAAAGTTTTTTAAGGATTTAAAAAAATTTCTAGAAAAGTATCCCCTTAGGTACCTCTTATGCGCGCGTCTCACGAGAGCCGATTTTGTAAAATTTTATGTTCGAGAAACGCGAACAATGGGGAAGTATGCGCTAAAGCGAGATCACCATGTGTATAAAGCAGAGGCTTTATTATCAACCGAATGGAAAACAATGGCGATATCGATCCCCGATTCAGCGTGGCATCCGTTCCAACAGGGGGCGGTGGTGCAAATGCACAACGCCGGGCTTTACGTTCACACTTTCGACATTTAAGTATCTATGGACCAACAAGTTTGCCGCATCTGCCGAGATTCCACGACGGGAGAGCATATTTCGTAAAATATCCGAGAAATTATCAGTGCGCTTCGAGCTACTGTTTCGTAGTTTGAACGCGTTCGAACTTTAATCCAAACGAAACTTCACACGCGATACTGTTTTTCAGTATTAAAGTTTATGATAATATAGGGATGTTAAGAATAATGCAACACAAATTGATGTGTTAGAATAACCCTTAAATAAAGTAATTAAATTAATCTATCCTTGATAAAAATTATAAGCATTTTTTTTATATATAAATAATTCGGAATTTTATTTAAACTTCATCTTTTCTCAAAATTTTATTTATTATTATTATTATAAAATCTTTAATTTGCCAACAAAATTCTCAATATAATCTATATATCCAATTTTCCAATCAATTTTTGTAGAAAAACAGAGTACATATTTTTATCAAGAAATTTTTAAAAATAATTTATTTTTGCGATAAAGATACGTTCTACATAAAAAAAAAAAAATCAACCCCGAAAGAAATGCTACGTATATAAAAGTGATGTACATCGCTCTATGAGAGTCTTTCGTAAGCAATATTAATTCTCTGAAGTGAATACACAGAGAGATAAATATAACGCTAAGCATAACTTTGGCCGACACAAACATACTCGTACGTTCTAATCTTAGGGGAGTACAAATAATATAGCCGTGGAAGGAAGATCCCGCGCGTCGTTAAAAAAAATTCCAAATTGCGTGAAGAGGCGCGCGCGGACTGGAGGAGAAAAATATTCAACATTCAGCCGCCTATTCTCATTACATTAAGAGCAGCATCGCGGCGTGTCGTAGTATCATTTTCAGCAAGTCCGTACCTATATGCCCGTGGCTTCCATCGCACGCAAATGGTTGCGTGCAATTATACGAAGAATATTTTTCGTCCCAACGAGCCTCTCCACGCGCAGCGTTTTCGGGCTAAAAGCGCACCGCGCATGAGATCAGAATTAGTATACCGGCATTTTCCACGAGTACTTGCATTAAAAAATAACGTGCACGTTCCAGAGAAAAGCTAACTCTTGAGTCGCTTTATTGATGCGAAATTATTCTGAAATGTAGTGGAATTTCATTTATTAAAATCGTCAAGACATAAATGAAATACCGAGAATAAGTGGTAGATAAATTTGCGTTTTGAATCCGTACATACATTTCAAAATGTCATAGAAATATTAGTTTCTCTCTCTAAATTAATAAATATATACATAGTAAAATATTTATAATGTTGAATAAAGCTCAATAACATTGTATTAATAATTCAAAAGTACAAATTTACAAAATTAATAATAAATTTAATGAATTTAATTATTATATAATTAAACAAATATACAATATGTTAAATAAAATTAAAAATGTATAATTACATAAATTAATGGAAATTGATACAATACTTATTATGAAAGCATACAAAAAATGTTCTGTATATAGAATTAGCCTTCCATTCATATATCTAACATTAACAGTGATCGATACAAAAAGCAAAGTCCGTACATGTTTATCATTTTTCAATTCTATCAAAATTTCTCAAGAAAATCGATCGAGCTAGCCAAATTTCTTCAATAAATGCGTGACATATCGGTGGGCAAAGTGTGCAATTAGAACGCGAAATTGGTCGCGTGTGAGAGAGCGAGGGGTTAAAAAACCGCTCAAAAGCAATTTGACGAGGCGCGGTGGATGCATCGGGTCGCTTTGAAGCCATAAATTCGCGAGGGGATGCGCGATTGCGGGTGCGACGGGGGTTTGTTCGCCGTCCAATCGGACGTTGCGCTCTGGCTGCTCGTTCATGCATTTCAACGCTTGCAAATCATTCATTCCGACTCATTGTCGGCAAGTCGGCCGCGCTACGCGCGCGTTGTCACGCCGCGCAAAATGCATATTCTCGCTCGCTCGCTCGCTCTCTCTCTCTTTCTCTCCCCCGTGCCACGGAATTCCTCGGAATAGGATGCGAAGGGAAAGAGCAATGCCCTTGAATATTTATCGTTCCCGCGGGATCAAATTCTGCGCCAGCGAACGCGCTATCTCGCAGCGAGCCGCACGAATTGGCGAAAACGCGGTCATTACGGTGCAACCAAGCTGCGAATCGGAAAAACCGAGATCGTTATCAAGAGCAGTTCTGAAAAAATTATGCATCGAGAGAAAGCAAGCGAGAGAGAAAAAGACAGAAGAGAGAAATCATTCACCGAGGCACAAAATCTGGCGTTACTTCGATATTCACGTGATTGTTGTTATTTAACTATTTAGCACACATAAATATAAATCGTAGATTCGATGAGCATAGATTTTCTCGCTAATTTAATTATATATTTGCGTTCATGTTTATATTAATTATTAATATTACATGTATAAATGATACTGGCGCAATAAGCTAATCTACACGTGTAGAAACAATTATGATTTACATGTAAATATCAGGTCATCTTTTTCAGATCTTTTTATAATATAGAGAGAGGCAATAAAGTGTTGTTCACTGTTTTCACTGATTATTTGCCTATTCGAAACTCACTGAACTTAAAAACTTCCTCAATATTTGTTTTTTTTTTATTACTTTTTAATTTATTTCTGAGTCAATGTTTTTTTAATTCCATTGCACAACTTCATTAGAGATCGATCTATCATCGCGAACAAAATAGGATAGAATTTCCAATAACCTTTGTTATTCTAAAATGGATGTGCGATCATATATTGATTACATAACTTTTCACTTTTGACGAATGAAAAAGTGAATGGAAAGCCAAAATTTTACACGGATTTTCTCTTTTTTATTTCCTTGCTTTTTGTTCGAGTACCTGAATTTCTTTTTATATAACATGTATTTACTTTGAATTTATTATTAATGTCTTTTTCTCTTTCAATTTGGATATTTTTCTACTCTTAAATCCAATTTTTTAACAAAATATGTTTAGAATCATCGTTGTGTAACTTTTATTTTCAGAAAAATCATAATATTTAATTCCGTAAGATTTGAAACGGTGAAAAGCAGGAGTAAAAGAATCTATTAACAATTGCACTGATAATCACGTGATTCATTGAAAATGAGTACCTCAAATAAATGCTCTGGCATTGCGAAACGTTGCACACGCTGGAGCTGTATCGGCTATGAAATCCCAATCGTACACAGATCGCGAAGAAGAGAAGGGAAGGGAAGGGAAGGTTAACAGGCCACGACAAGAAGAGGGGCGGACAGAGACGAAAAGATTGGTGAGAAGGGGGAGAAGGGAGAGGGTTACAAGCGAGACTGCGAGTGTTCGTTCGAGCATCCAAAAAAGGGGAACGCAAGAACGCCCGTGGATTTACGTTGATGTATCGCCCGAGGTGAGCGAGAAAGAGAAAGGACCGATGGAAGGGAGAGAAGGGTAAAACTGGAAGCAGGGTGGGGGGCACGGTAGGGGCAGAGGGGAAAAATATTTGTAGGTTATGCCGGCGGGTCAACGCCACCCGCCTGCCTGTTCCTCACGTGAACGCGGCCTGTCATGAGACTAAAATTAAAACGAGGCGCACCCCGATAGCAGATGCGCGCGTATAGAAATGCTTATGATATACTTCGTATCGATACTAATATCAAATATCAGTTAATGTCATTTAAAATAATTTCTGGCAGCGAAACTTGAACTACGATATGAAATAATAACTGGAATGTAATATTGAATAAGAAATATCAGAGCATGCTATAATTTGGGCAACTACAATTTTGTAATGCTGTGTATACTTTTATATCCATCAATTATTTGCATTAAATCATTGAATAACAGAAATTCTCTTGAATTATATGCGCCAACATTGCAAGGTATTGTAAACTTTTGCGTAAAGTTTCAATATCAAGTTTATTTTCCCTTCTCATATCGATCATAATTCTAAACTCTTTAAATTGAAAAATGATGCTGTGAGTTATACTAAAAGATATAAATAAACCATGATAAAATTCATATACGAGAGAAACTTCAACACACACATATCTTCTCAATTATACTAGAATGCATTGTTTATAAAATAGCAAATTTATAATAAAAAGAAAAAATGGCAACAGATATAGAAAAATTTCTCATTTACATAAATCTGAGAAAGTTAAAGAGATGTTTTAAGAGAAAAATAATAAACAAGGTGCAAGATCGCACAGAATACGTTGTCAAGTTACGGTTAAGACGCGCCGCAAAGGTGATGCTGTGTGCTCGCGCACTTAACATCGCTCCCCGTTGCTGCGCTTTTAGGCGCGACAACTCAACATTACGTGCACAACTCTCAAGTTATATCACTGTTCTCGAATATGCATTCGTCATTCTTCCGCATCTCCCCGAACTTTTCTCGCTAAGAATTAATGCTTACTGTAAAACGCTGCAAAATCGGCGTTACGAAATCGGCAATCGATTGTATTCCCTCTATTCTCTTCGAGCAGCACTTGTTAATCAAAATTCGATTACAGCGACTACTTATCGGTTCTCGTAATTTAATTAACAAAATCAAATTTCTGTCAAGGCAAATTCCACTGGTAATTAATATTAATTAACTGAGACGCAAGATTGTGTAATCAATTTTCACCTCTTCAGCTTAGTTCCCTCCCTCTCGAAATCTTTTAATTTTAGATATTATATGAACAAATATTTACTAAAATGTACACAAATTTTTATTAAAGCAAAGCAAAGTAACGGAAAAATATATTTATACTATTAATGATATACTGTCGCATTTTATTTTACATATCTCGCTTTTATACGCCTATCTCTCCATCTATCTCTATCGAGATTGATCAATCGGTCGAACGCTTCTTTAGAACGAAACTTGCTGACAAAAGTGGAGAAGGCAGGATGCGCCCTATCCGAATTATCGATCAGCATAACCGTCGATAAGTTTACCGTGTTGAACGCCGACGCGGATTGGCACGATTACGTTACTCCAAAACGTCATTTTAGAAGCTCACGGAGGTTTATTATGTAAAGCGATTTAACGTACTGCTCATTCGTAATGTTTTTTTAAAAAACTTTATAGTTGAACTTTAAACATTTCGAATATGATTTATATTTAGTTAACTCTTATAAACATAATGAATTATTAATAGTGCATCGATTCGTATATACTCTAAAAGATTTATTTCCAGCAAGGATTACTTAAGAAAAAAATAATTTTAAATCTAGAGAAATGTATAAGTAGTTAAAACTAATAAGAGGAAATAGTAAAACTTTTCTATTCCAGTGTTATTATTTTTTTGCGTTTTAAAATTCCCAGTGATGAAATTATGTATCTACGTAACGTAATTTAATCGCAATGTTTCAAATCTTTTAATCTAAATTAAATATGCATTTGTATGTTAGGACATTGTTAAAAGAATTCTGCAAGATAATATCTAAAAATAATTTAAAAAGATATTGTTTTGTGTGCAAAATATTTAAAATTTTAAAATTATAAACTAAATGTAATTTTTCTTGAAAAATAAATATCTCTATCA
Organism: Cataglyphis hispanica; assembly: GCF_021464435.1. Taxonomy (NCBI): domain Eukaryota; kingdom Metazoa; phylum Arthropoda; class Insecta; order Hymenoptera; family Formicidae; genus Cataglyphis; species Cataglyphis hispanica. The sequence goes on along the minus strand of NC_065955.1, from coordinate 7,310,478 downwards.
TATCCATTTAATTTAGAAAAAAAATGTATGTACACACAAAATTATAGTGAAAATTTCTCATAATTTTATTTCTAGAAATATTTAACATTTTGATATTTTCCCTTTTAATGAACTTATTTGTCTTCATAGTGAATTATACTCACAGAATTCGCATATTACACATTCTTTAATTTAAATTTAAAATTCCTAAGACCTTTATAAAAAGATTCGTTTTTAATGCAATTTAAAAGATTGTGGTTTCAGAGAAATTTCCAGTGCACAAAAGGATAATATCAAGTGTGAAATACAAGCAAATATAAATAAGCGAAGAGCAATAATATCGTTATATAATTTTACGATGCTAAACTAATTTATCTTATTTTTTATAGAAAGTCATAAGAATCGCGAGAAACCAAAGAATACCAAAGTAAGATTTTCTTTTTTGTGATGATTAATGCGAGTTTCAATTATTATTAGTGAAAAACCAGAAAATCACACAAAGATCTCTGAAGAAACTGCGGGCAATCTGCCTGAGATAGTTTCGTATACATTACGTCATGGACCGTATAAAACAGGCGGTTTCTGCGCCTCTAATCTCTCGTGCACATCTATATGGTCGCCAACGATGATGTCACGAGATAATTCTTCATGATGATGTCGCGGAAAAAAATGTGCACAAGAGCATTTACTAATTCGTCGTGTATCTCTGGGCACAACTCGTAAATTTTGACCTATACGCGACATTTTGAAATTGCATTCGGTGACCTTTGATCAAATCTCGAAAGAACAAGCACAATAAATGCGAATGTGCCGGATTTTTACACGGAATTCACTGTACTTCCAGGCTGACGTAAACTTCCGGTGTGCGCAGCTACCTCTACGTAACATGAATTAATAGTTCGAACGGGAGATGAGAAGTTAACACCCACACACGCACACATATATATATATATACATATATGAGAATAAATATAAAAAGAACTCGTAATAAATTAGCTGCTCGTAATGTATTCGATTAATTAAATGATTATTAAGATAAAAGTTATTTGTTTCCGAAACCACGTACAATTTCATCTTTTTAAAAATAATTATTATAATTAATTCTTTTACAATTTTAATCATTATTTAAAAAATTAACAGACAAAATTGTCAGATATTTTACATTTTTTTTTTCATGAAATGATTATTATATTAAAAATTATATGTAGAAAATATAAATATAATGTAAAAATAATATTTTAATTATATTAAAAATAATATATGTAACAAATTTTATTATATATATATATATATGTATGTATGTATGTATGTATGTATGTATATATACGTGTATGTTATGTATGTATATATAAGTGTATGTTTTCGAAAATAGTAAACACCTGTCAATAAACCTAACGATTATGTCACATCATTATGGGCACTTTGTCACAACTGTTATACCTGCGGTGAAACATTCTAGTAAAGTCGTCTAAGTCTCATTGTGAAAAACGTATCGATTACACGGGTATCGTTGTAAAGACCTTCGGGTGTCAGACCTTCGGTAGGTAGGTGCGACTTCCTACGGGTACTGTAAACACGTGGAAACCGCCGACTAAACGCCGGCGCTAGAAAAAGGATCCCTCCGCGCGCGGCAGGGAGGAAGAGGAACGTGGTAGAAAAGCCTTCAATAGGATGAAAGACGGCGAGGTCGGAATGTCAGTGGGACACGCCCATCGGAAGGTACTGTAATTTGATGCGACGTGCGACGCGTCAAGCGAAAACAGAACGACCGATATATGAACTGCTATCTGTACACGCATCTCTTTCTTCCTTCTCTCCTTTTCCTCCAGCCCCGAGCATAAAAATTATCCACTCGTGTTGCGTCACGTAAAAAAAAATACAGCACTGTCGATTGTATGAGAGAAACGCGATCCGATCGGGGATACGATACGTAATGTAACGCGCGCGCGCGCTCGTGGTGTAAATATCGTCGAATTCCGGGATTCGAATGAGCAAGAAAGCACCTGAATATATCGCGCGTCCCTTGTAATTTTGACTTTTGCCCGCGCCTTCGGTCAGGCGAAAATATACGCGGAGTTTCACGGCAACTCATGTGTAAAGCTCGGATCAAGATCAAGCGAACGAGCACGATCACAAACGAATATCAACGAACGAGCGTAAAAAAGGCGTTAATAATAATTTTTGTTCTTTTTAAAAAAAAATTGTATATATATATAAAATAATTTTTATTAATTTTTTAAATAACCTTTTTTATTTATGATGATTTTATTTATGTATAATCGTTTGCTTGATCTGTAGGGATCAACGTTTAAATTTAGAATATGCTTTAAATCTGAATCCCCGATCCTCAAAATCCATTTTAGTCAATTGGCGAAATTAGCAAGCAATTAAACATAAATGAGAAAATAAATGATATCTATGTATTTATTGATAATTCTCGCAATTTAATATTGTGTAATATTATAATCGCAATAATAACTCACTATGTAGGATATTGTCAATCATTATAATGATTCATTAAAAACATAATTAATGAATCAAAGAGAGAAATAAAAAGATAGTATGCTAACTATATATCGTCAACTTTACTAGAGTTTGGAAAAATGCATGTTGCAGCTAATGAATAAAACAAATTGCAAAGTTATAAAGTATTGTATATTCTAAAGAAAAAAAAAATGATTTTACAACTATTTTTAAATGCAAATAAAAGACCTGCATAAAATCTTATCTAACAAAAAAATCCAAAGGCATTTGTTTCAATAATAACTCCACTTTATACCTTATTTATGTGTTTCTATTTTGTTCCTTCTTTCTCATTTCAAAACGAAAACGCATATACATCTTTATAAAAATAAAATGGAAAACCAGTAAACGACTGCCAAACCTATCAACAACAAAGATTACGGAAATCTTCAAAGCGCTACTTTGAAACGAAACTGTTGCGATAACGAAATCATACATATATACATACATACGTACTTTAGTCGACGAACGTCGTTTCCAACTGCGACTTAAAAACACGTTGTCGAATCTCAACAATTTCGGCGAAGCCTCCGTTACTATCTTCCTGTCACACCGCGTCTCACGCGATCTTAACAAATACAATCGCGCGATATGTTTTTTAAACACACCTCGAAAGTATCGAGCACGTGCATGCACGTTCGCCCGATGTCAATTCGCGGAATCGGTTCGAAGACACGAATTCGTCGAATCCGACGCAGAGAGAGAGAGAGAGAGAGACGCGAAAAAGGTTTCAGGTTACGTACGACGTTTCGGCGCGATCGCCAGCGAATAAATGAAGCGCGACGATGGTATCGCGACGAGAACGAGCGAGTGAGGGGGCGAACGAACGAAAGAGAGGAAACGCGACACGTGAGACGAACGTGAATTTCGAAACGTAGTTATCGCGGCGATAATTCACCGGCGAACGCGATAACGATAATCGCTGTGGCGAGTTGACGACGAAAACTCGAGCAGCCACGCTCCCATTTGTCTACCAATCTGAAGCTCGCGAGCGACTAGCTTCAGACGGGACGTGTGCCTGTGGCCTGTCCTCTCAATACTTTCTCTCTCCCTCTTTCTCTCTCTGTCTCTGTCTCTCTCTAGCAGAATTATATCTCGATTTCATGCGCTTGAAATTACATAGATTGCAAGCGCGACACTTTCTATATCGTGTCATTTCAGACGCACTATACGGTGTTTGTTTTATTTCTAGATCACGTTTCTTTTTTTGATATCTTTTTTTTTTCATCATTCATGTTAATTTAAGATTTATATATTTGAGATTAATCATTATCCGGTAGATATATAACCGCTAAATATTCGCTGCAAATTATTCGATCAGAATTTTCGCCCCGTGAAAAGTGACACTTGCAAAATAATTCACGATATATGATTCACAATATTATTTTTATTATAAGCGTATTTTTATATGTGCCCATTTTGTGTCCTTTATAGTTTTAGATATTGCATAATTAAATATTTCCTTTCTTTTTCACATATTATTTTCTATATTCGCTCTTTATCCATATTAATAGTTTAACATTTAACTGTCACTCAATAAAGAAGTGTCAAACTATCAAGATGAAAACTATTATTGATCGAATTTACAAATATAGTCATTATATTCTTTTAATAGCATGTTCGACTGCAACTATGCAAATCAGAATTAGATTCAACATTCAACTTTCATAAAGTTATGCATACAGACTTAAAAGTAACTATTTGATAAGTGTATAAAAAGTGATTGTATTATATTTTAGACTTGCAATTTTACGTTTGACTTTTAGATTTTAATTCCAGGTTCAACTTTGCGTGAAAAATAAGTTTATTTAAAAATTAGAGTAAGTAAAATTGAGAACAGACTTTCGAATAGATTTAGATTGTTTCAATTAAAAATGTTATAATATTAATTAATCTTGAGTGTAACATGTACACCATATAGAAAACTTATATAAATACCCAAAATTAACTTGCGTTTCGTTCAACAATTCTTCGTTCAATTTAATCCCATTTAACAAATATTAATAAAAAAGCAATAAATTTTTGCAATTTTATACTTTCGCGGATATGCAGTAGATATTAAATTTTTTTTTCTTCGATACACTTCTCTAAGCGACTATCCAGTAGATGTATTAATTCAGTAAGTAACTTGCATCTCAAGATGTATATTCTTATTAGTTGTACACACGACTCAACGTGACATTAATATTTACTGTGCCAGAAACGTGCTTCCGCAAAATCTGCAAGATATTAACTGCAAGATATCGTGATTATCATGTAACCTAACCTAACCTGATTTAAATCTTTACGAGATATATTTACCGAGCACGAAAAGTTTCCGACAAGACAGCCGCGGCGTAGAAACGCGCCGTTCTCGAACCGCGTGACGTCATTCTCACGCGCGCGACGCATATACCTCTGGGTGTGTATATTCATAAAATATACATATACATATATACTAACCACATAGAAGCAAATGATACTATATACACGGCACCCACGCGGAAGATGTCATCTATCGCCAGATCTTACTCGATCACCCCGCGCGAATCGTCTCCTATTCTCTCTCGTATTTACGGTCGAACGCGTCACACCCACAGCATCCGTCACGCACACATATATACGCTATGAGAGCACGCTCGTAGAAACACATAGCAGATGTACCTATTATGTAGGTAAACCACAAATAGGGAACTCTCTCTGTGTGTATGCATTTACCTTGCTCTGGAACACGCAGTAGACTCAAACACGATCTTGCCGAGATGTTGTCGGTCACCTTGACACGGGGAATCGTCCTAGATAGCGGATAACTCTTTCTCTCTTCAAACTCTTTTGTCACCAATTAACAAAAAAAAAAACACCAAATAAAAACTTCTCTTGCCGGCCACTTATATCCCGCGAATATATATCGAACACCACTGTTCTCGGAAACTGCGTGTCTCTAAGACTCGTTATCTCTCTCACACACTTTACTGTAAAATCCCGGTTGTATTCTTCGCGAACACGACGCGGACACAGATGACGGTATGTTACGGTATCCGTGCGAGTTGTATCACGAATGAAAAAAACGATCGCTCTCGCTCTTTCTCTATTTTCTCTCCCTCTCTCACGCGTTAGCCGGTTCGCGTTTGCTGAACCGTCGTTGCACCAACGTTCCAACTCATAATCAGCTTTCCCCGATCACACGAGCTCTCCCGGTTTTTTCTCAATTTCGCGCGCGCTGCAACTTTCTCTCTCTCTCTCTCTCTCTTTCTCACTTGGCAGCTTCTTCTGTGTTTCCCACTTTCTCGCTGCTTCCTTCTCACTGCTTTCTCTCTCCCGCGCACGCAATGTGTTGTCTTCAATGAATCGGAAATGTCAAACTTTGCCGAGATTTGAACGTCGGTACGAGCCGCTGATGGCGAGACACGCGCGACCTGGACGAACGTTGAGACAACACGACAGCGACGACGAGGACGACGACGACGACGGCGACGTACTACGTGTCGCGACGATGACGGCAATAACAGCGGCAGCGACGGCAGCGACGGCAGCAGCTGCGGCGGCGGCGGCGGCAGCAGCGGCGACGGCGGCAGCGGCGGCGGCGGCGGCGGTGGCGGCTACGGCAATGGCGACGTACGTCGGAGCGACAGCAAACACGACGACGTCGTTGATGTACGATCGGCGTTTGAACGGAAACGGGTGTGTATTACAAATGCAACTGACGGAAGCCTCGATGCGATTTTTTTTTTTTTGAGAGAGGGTGAAGAGGTAAGGCGAGCGATGCTGGTTAGGCGACGGGATTGCGACTGCTTGCTTGCTAGCCGCTAGCGGGGGCCTGGCGCGACAGCGACTGCCCGACGGCAGCGCCCCTCTCTCCCCCCTCTCTGGCTCCAGCGAGCCTCCCCTCCATCGCACGTCTCGCGCCGCTCACCTCTCTCCCCTTTTTTCCCTCGCAGTTCTCCGCGCACAGCTCGCGGTTTATCTCGCTCCCGCTCTAGGTTATCGTAGCGTCTCGCTCGCGCGTATATGCATCTCTCTCGTTATCCTGCCACATTCCAACGTTCTCCATCGCATCGGAGCATCCTTCTCATCAGAGTACTCTCTCTATCTTCCTCTTGCACCTGCTAGATATCCACCCGCTACGGTACGTCCCTTTTCTCTTCCTTCATCGCACTATTTCTTTCTCTCTCTATCCTAAAGGTTTTACAAAATCTCTCGCTCGCGCTTACTAAATAACTCCGTTGTTCCTTTCTTGTTCTCCCGCTGCTACGCGTTTCCTCTCCTTCCGTCTCTTAATACTATTGTCTCACTCTCGAGGTATCTCTCTCGCTCGCGCCTATCACAGATATGTCTTTTTTCTTTTCCTATTCCCTCCCGTCGCACGATGTATTTCCCCTCTTTCTTTTCTCGCTTGCTCTCTTTCTCCCACCGTCCCAATGATTCGCGCCATCTCGCTCTCGCTCGCGCGGTGCCACGTCGCCACCACCGCCACCGCCACCACCACCACCCGATGACGACACGACGAGGCCACCGACCGCCCCTCTCCGCGGCTCGATAAATCGCCTCGACGCGCATGCCCGCGTTTTCCCTTCTTTCCCCTTCCGCATCCTCTCGTTTCCCATATGACCGTAACTCCGTCCTCGTCTCGTTCTCGCCGCCTGACGACCCAGCCTGTCTGCTCGCTCGCTCATCTCGCTGGAGAACCGGCAATGGGGTTAGGTTAGGCTAGATTTGGTCGCGCATCGCCTGCTGACTATCACGCTCGCCGTTCGCGCGGGTGGAAGGGCTTAGTCACTCATCCCCCTCTCTCTCTCTCTCTCTCTCTCTCTCTCTCTGTCTCTCTCTTTCTCTTCCTCACTGCCGCTCGTAGCATCCTTCTCAGGCGCGTCTCTCGCGATCTTTTTCCTTCCGCCACTACCAACACAACGAAGGAGAACTTACTGTACATTGCGAAGTAATCTTGTTTCGCCGCGCGCGCGGAAAAGAGCACGAACAAAAGCGAGTGAGAAAGAGATAGTGATAAAGTCCGAAAGCGGGAACGTAGGCGAAGAATGCGCGCGTGAAGGAAGGAAATTCTTTATACCGATGCCGAGATGGTTTAAGCGCACAGCAGGAAAAAGATTCTCGGATGCCATAGAGAACGCGCGCAATGCGTATTTTTCACACGTGAACGTGGCAGACGTCGCGATGTCTGAATGTGTTCGAAATCGAATTCGATTCGATCCTCGCTCGATGAACGCGACACTCGACCGAATACCGGCGGGTCGCTTTATTGACTCCGAAATTCGACCGGATAACTCGCGCGCGATCTCGGATTCCCTGCAATTGTCCTTTCCGTACGAATCTCGAAACTGAATCGGCGAGGGGTAAAGGGTAAAGGGAATATATAACGCGAAATGCGACGCAACGGCATTGTTAGATCTCTCTATCCGCTCTGTAATCTCGCTTGCGGTACTCGCGTGTGGTTTAAGGATGTTGTGCTTTGGCTGTACAATAGTAGCAAAAAACTGTCAAAATTAAAAAAAAAAACATTACGTATATTTATATTATTTGAAAAATCAAATAATATAATTCCTGATTGAAAAGAAAATATCACAAAATAATACATATAATATATATTTTTGATGTCTTTGTAAAAGAGAATAATTGTAATTAATATTCTTTCTAATTTATGACAAAAACTTTTGATCGCGAATACCTCCTCAAATTAGCTGCAAGAAACAATGTCTTAACGAGAAAAATAAATAATTTGCAGAAACAGAGAAAGAGACAGATAATATTTCGCTAGTTTTTAATAAATAACTTTTAAACGAATAAGTGGATCTAAATTAAGTTTTGCACAAATATTTACGAGTTTTCTTAATATATATATGAAAATTTTTATTTTATTGGTAATGTTTTTTCCTTGTCAAATAAGTGCTACAATACGCGATTTTCCATAAGAATGAATAATAATTTTAAACTTCAATAATTTTCAAACCGTTAAGAGAATTGTGCTCAGGTTTTGCATAGATATTCAGAAGAATAGTCTACGAAATTCTTATGCTTTTGCAAATGTTTCGACATATGACACATACATATTTAACGCGACGCTTCTAAAAACTTTCTGATTCACCGGATCCCCTCACTGGAATATCTCCAAGGCTTGATTGGCTCAATAAAATCTTCTCTCACAAACATATAATATACGGAACGCTCCCCGTTAGAAGCGGAACACTAATATCTTTAGTTTGAAAATATGTAAGAATACAAAGATGGAACCGTGTGTGCGTATGTGATTCTTTCTCTTTAAACAATGAAAGATCTGCATACAAAAAGCACTGAGCTATACACTGACTCTCGATTGATCCCGTTTATTTTATTCTAATAAACGAGAAAGCTTGTTATACTTCAATTATCGATCGTATTTTAATGTCACAATCCGCTCGACTTTAAAGTGCGGAAAAAGATTGTGTGTTTAATAACAATAAAACATAACATAATATTAATCTTCACGTTTATAAATTTCGGTACATTCGATTAGTTTTCCTTCATTTTTATTTGCTTTATTCGCTTGAATTTGTTTGAATATACTGCGTGACACTTTTACAGTACATAATATTATAAAATAAATGACATCATGAATATGCAACTCATGAAAATTCATAGAACTACTTAAGTGTTAACACGTTGAATACCGGCAAAGTTGCTAGTTGTCTATGCAAAGACATGTCTAATATGTAAGTACTATAATTTTGTCTTAACAGAGAATTCTAAATTTATATTTATGCGTATACAATATTTACGAAAATATAATTATTAGATAATTATTAAATTTTATTTAAACGAATAATTTTGAAAAAAAAATTCTGAGAGATATTTGGATAAATGCTTTTTCTTTCATTGATTTTTTTATTTTATTTATGATATATATTTTCGCCATCGTATTATATAAGATAAAAATTCGTATTATATAATAAAAGATAAAGCAATTATGATACAAACAATAAATCCAATGGATATTTATTCGTTGAAATTTAAGATTTTTAATTCTTGCGACTTAACAAATGTATATATCAGTATGCGTAGAATGAAAATTGTGTCAACATCAAATATTGAAGGGAAGTGGCAACTCAATCAACGAGTCCTATAGAGTCTACCAGCCATTATGGACCTGATTCCTGATTCCACCGGCCAGCCGAAGGTAAGCGAATCAGCTTACTCTTTCTAGATCACAATCTTCATTTGAGGATAGAGAAAGGACAAAGGAAACTAAATAATTCCGAATTATGGCCAGTGATAAAATATTGAAAACTAAAATATATCTATAAAAACATTTAAAAAAAATTAAAATATATCTATATTACAGACCGATATAAAAAAACATATTAAAAATTGTAAAATCTCTCTTATATTTAAAATAATTTTATAATTAAATTGATTAAAAAAAATAAAAGATTGTGAAAATAGAAGAAATGGAGATGTTAAATGACAGTCCGCGCAAAACGTGTTCGCAATACCCTGTGTCTCTTACAAAGCCAGAGAAAGATCCTTCGAGCTCGATACCGAACCAGAGGACCACGACGTATCATTTGAACTGATACCTCCTCTTGCATACACACACACACACATACACACATAACATCGGTTCGGTATCTCTCACACGTGCCTTGTTCGCATGTTCACGATTATCGTAGTCGCTATGTCACAAGAGAGATCGGCCGCACTCTATACCACAGTTCATCTTGATTCCGCGCCGGTTTCGTCCTGTCGATCTAAAGCGCAGTGAAAGCAGACGCTGGCTGCCTGACTCTAATGGATCACCTGTGCCTCCTTTGCATGTGAATTCTCGCGTATCGGCTTTTACATCTGTCCTCTAACTCAGTGACACGAAATACATTTCGTTTTATTATTCTTTTCGTACAAACACGTCGCGAACTATAACGGAAACGATCGTAACATTCATTTTAATAATAGGTCTTATGTTAATTTAAAATTAATATTTTTATAATCATATCTTGATCAACATATTATCATATATATAACGAAATCTGATGTTTTATTGAAGGAAAAGTTTGATTTTTAATCGAAAAATTTTCATTTAAAATTTGATTATCAAGACTTAATATTACATAGTCGCAACTAATAATAATTAATACGACAGAGTATCAACATGCCTCTTTCCAATCGATAAATGGAAACGTTTGATAATTAAGGAGGAAAACATTTCGCGAGAAAATAGAAATGAAGCGCGTAAATGCCTGTCATGCTATCTTGGTGGGATTTCTAATCTCAGCTCGTTGTTACAATCGCAGGAACGTGTATTTGCTTTCGTGTTACGTCTGGCGAGTATCTCCGGTACGAAACTCTTTCTTGGGTGAGTTTCGATATCGCACCGGAAGCGGAAATGCGCCATTCCTGCGTCGCTGGCTCTGATAAGCTCAGCCACGTCTACCTTGAGATAAATACACTTTCCATTTTCAAAACTCACACATATACCAAGCTATAAGACCGGAAGAGTTTGCACGAAAATTCACCTTCCGTTTTGCCTGGAACTGATTTCTTTTTTATGTTGCAGTCATATAACATAAGAAATAATTGCAATTTCTTGAACTTTGATAATCTACGCATGCTTGAATAAATATTCCCCATTTAACGTCAAAGAAAGTTCAAAGATGTATTTAAGATTCGCAAAAAAATTGTTTGAAATATGTTTTTAAAAAATTTCTATTATATTTATGATTGCCTTGAAGTTTCATAGTTTAATTTTAAATAATTTAGATAAATTTTTATAATAAAAATAAAAAACAGAGTATAAATATATTCAACAATCTTTCATATGTTACAATATAACCAAAAAAAAAATTCTTTATCAAATAAAATTAATTTAATCAGAAAGAAAGAAGTTATACAAAATTAAATATAAATTTATTTTTTAATATTTATAGATACAGAAAATTCTTTGAAATGGTAAATGATTAGAACATGTATCTTAACTTGCTCTTGTTTGCTTATTGTTTGCTTATCGACTAAATTTAGACTTACAATGAGGAAATTAAAAATTGCAGATGAAAAGCTATTCTCGAAAGTTATCAGTTTATATCAGATGCTGTTTGCATCGCAGAATTTGATATAAAACACACTATTGAATACACGCATTTTTCTTGTGTAAATTGATTGTAATATCGCATAATCGTGGAACGCGAAATTGTCGGTCACATGCCGGATAGCCTCACATCGTAACATTGAAAAATGAATAATGAATTAGTGCACGCTCTACGCAAGGCAAGGCACGTACGAGCGTATAAAAGCGAAAAAGAGAAAATATAGATGGCAAAGAAATAGATCGCAGGAGAGGGAAGAGAATAGGTCGGGACATGTGAGATAAGAAAAAGAGAAAAACGGAGGAAAAATGGAAAGGACAAAGGCAGCCGTCGAGGTGTGACACGAAACAACGAGAAACGAGGGGTACGAGGTGATATTTTTCATGAGAAGCCGAACCGAATAAATTTTTAACAAAAACTGCTGGCTCGCCGCATTACGCTTCCTTTCTTTCCGTTTCTCCTTTGCAGCCAGCCGGCTACCATCTTTTTCTCTTTCTCCCTCTCTTCCCCTCATCTCGCGCGCATTCAGTTGCTTCGTTTTGAATACATTTGCCAGAGATACAAACGCTTATGGTATTTTGAGATATCTACGCTTTGTCACCAATGCCCGATAATATTATCCACGTCGATACCTGTTATTCAATATTAGCTGCATGTTGATGCAACACTAGGCATCAAGGAAGAGAGACAGTAGATTACAAATAGAATGTATCAGATCTCTCGTGAGTGAACTATATTCGTTCCTTTCCATTATGAGTGATGCGATTTATAAATTCGGATAGTCACATGAATATTTTACAAAAGTAATCTAAGATTTCAATCTACGATAAATTTGCGATATCAATATTTACTAAAAAAATCCTTCAATAAGTGCTATTGCGTAACGTCGCGTGTCGTCACGTGTCATGTGATGCTCTGGTTTATGCAGGAAAGTTAAGTAGGGGCATCGATTTTAAAACGCACGCTCTATTGTAAAGCCACGTGTCAGAATTATATTTGCTGACCCGTTTTCAACCGCTTCGAAGAAGTATGGCGACCGTGTTTGTACAAGGATATATTAATTTTAATTTTATTTAATAAAATTGTATTATTTGCGACAATAACTCAAATAAATCGCAATATTTGATAGACAAATATTTTTAATCAATGTCATACAAGAATAGAAATGCAAAAACGAAAATATGATGTAATTAAAGCTTTAATATATATTAGTATACATAAACACATATATATTGAATAAGTTTATTAAATATATGTATACGCTTATAAAATTATCCACTTTTTTATCATATCAAACAAAAGTGTTCTAATATCAACATTTTTAACCAACCAACGTATTTTCTATTTCATGTAAATAGGATTTGCATTATGCATGCGACATGTTGTATATATTAGTAACTCATTACATGTCAATGTGCTGCTTGAGATAACGACGTTGTTGCAACATAGTACATATAGGCTAAATACAATCATAGGCTAAATATAAGGCAGCAGCATAGTGAAATCTGCAATTGTGAAAAAAAAAAATTGCAAGGAAGATACGCTAAAAAATCTGTTTACTTTTATTTTGCCAAACGATACGGTAAACTTGTTGTGTTTGTCGCTATATTAGAAAATTAATTCAGAGTTTCATATTTACTAGTATTATTTATTCATTATTAAATAAGTATTATATTTATACATATATATTTATGATGATACTTGACATGTAATAAATATAATATGAAATATAATACATTGGCATGAAAGAGTACGCGCTTATGAACATGCAATTTTTGACGGAATCGATGACTATAATCGTGTTGTTATTCTATAAAAGGATGACATTGTGAATGACGCCTTTTGCAACTATACTCGTTGCGATCCTTTTCAAGCAAACGCTATCGCAGTAACACCCGGTCTGTTACAAGGATAAAATATTCTACGGAAATGTCCGGGAGAATAGCCGAGTAATGAGCGCATCTTCTACGCATGAAAAAAGAAAAAGGGATCGTGAGGACAGGAAGAGAGAGAAAGAGAGGGGTTGAGAGACGTAACGAGAGGGAGATTTTCGACAACGTACAGCGCGAATAGGGAAACGGCGATTCGATCTACACCCTCGGCATCATTTTATTCTGCCGGGATATAGCCCGAATCGAGGAACAAGAGTAACACAGAGCGAAATCGAGAGGAGACGAGCGCAAAGAAATAGACGATAGTTAGAGAGAGAGAGAGAGAAAGAGTGACCGAATGAGAAAAAGAAGAGTGTAAAAATCCCCTCAGGGGCTTCGACTCAGCATCCTACGATATCTACATCTATTTTTGGCTACGGTCAGCTGTAGTTGCACGGCATTAGCATAATGAAGATGATTCGCCTCCTCTCGTTTTACCAGCGCTACGCATATCTCTCTCAACATGTACGCACACACGCATATACAAACAGATATTCTTTCCCTTTCTTGTCCTATCTCTTTCCTTCTTCCGTTTTGCGTGCGAGAGAATGGCCCGGTAACACTATTGACACCGACGCTCCGAGATGCTGCAAACACACTTGTGACAACGCCAAGTTACACAATGCGCGGAGACTCCACTCGGGAAAAATATCAAATTATCAGAAAGAGGAAGAGAGAGAGAGAGAAAGTGTGTGTGCGAGTCGGCGGAAGTAGTGGCCTAAGAGAACCAGTTTTGCCCGCTAATCTCAACGATGTTCTCTCGCTCTCCTTGTTCCGAAACGATCACGAGTTTTTCGCGATTGAACGATATTATGTTTGCCGAAATTTTCAAGCAATGATAGGCAAATACAAACTATTAAAAATAATTATTTAATCTTGTTTAACAAGAACAATATTTTGTTCAAAAATTTATATATACGTAGTGAAGATCGCAGATGTAAAAAAAGTACATAGAAAATATAATATTTATTTGAAACATAATAATTGAAATTATTAATTAATAATAATTTTTAAAGAATTATCAGAAATTCTTTTTGCAACACGATATTAAAGACTTATTCTTTTCATGAAATTTTCAAATAAACATAATATTAATTTATATAAATAATATTAGTAATACAGCAGTATAACTTTGGCCGGCAAGATGATACAGTTATGTAAATCATCGCCTGATATATATATATATCCCCACATGTTGTGTGTTGTATTCTCTATCTTGCCGAAATACTGTAGGTTTATAACGACGTATGTTTGTCGCAGAAGAGCGACGGAACAACACGTTGATAAAATTTCACAAGATTTCGAGGGGGTTTCAGAATGGTGGCCTCTCGTGGACGATTTACAGGCGAGTTCGGTGATTCGCTGAGCGCGCAGTGAAAAGAGGACGAGTCGAAGCAGAGAAGGGCAAGAGAAGAGGCATCGAATGCACGATGCAAGAGACGTCGGAAGAAAGACGAATAGAGAGAGAAAGAGAGAGATAGAGAAAGGAGAGAGAAATACCGATGACGAAGCAGGACGAGAGTCCGTACAAAGGAGCAGCATAGAAGGGAAGAGTGTAGAGGGAGAAGAAACCTGCTCCAAGACGGCGGATCTCTCTCTCTCTCAGTCTTTTTCTCTCTTTCGTGCCGCGTTAACAATACAATAAGATAACAAGCTACAGGCGGAGGGGCCCGCGCGCTAACTCGACTTTCGTGGATAACTCGGGGGCGTCGTTCCACGGGGCCCGTAAATGCGTTCCTATCCACTACGCGAGTTATATCGCGTCGCCACCGCCACCCTCGCGAAAATACCGCTGCTTTTCTCCCTTTCTCTCTCTCTCTCTCTCTCTCTCTCTCTTTCTCTTTGTTCTGCTGTACTCTGCCCGCCGCCTAATCTTCGCGAGAAGACGCCAGCCTCATAATCCCTCTTGTAGCGATAAAATTGCTCGTTACGCCACGCGTGATCGCACCATCGAGAAGGTCTCGTGAGAGCCCGGCACACTATCCTGTATATATACATAACGATACTCGGAAATTTATCGTGAGTGATAAAAACGAGAGCGCGAAATTATCGTTCAAGACGCGAGCGACCGCTTCGGCTAACAATCCGGCGATCGACGGATTCGAGATGTGTAGCTCCACTTGATTTTCTTCAGAAAAAAAGTGTCTCTTTGCGGTAACTTCATGAATTTCGATTCTGCACTTGGTCTGTCCCTTATTTCTCTCTTGTTTTATTTTTTCTTCTTTCTCTTTTATATGCTATATTTTACTGTTTTGAAATTTTTGTAAAACAATTTTGCCACGAGAGAGTTAATAATTATTTGCTAATTAATTTAATTATATTTATATTAACGAAAAATATTTATACAATGTGTGTATTTAATGTTCTAAAAGAAATTAATTTTATACTGAGATAAATCTCCATCTGTGTGCATACATAATTTTTCATTTACGTTAAATCGTGATTTCATGACTTTTGTGTAAATTGGACTTGCATATATGTATATACATATTTATATCTCTTGTTCAATTTTTATTATCACAATTATTATCTTTTTATTATCACAAATATTATCTTATAGACAATTATTATTATATTTCTAAATTTTTTATGATATTTCTTCTTTGATATTTTAATATAATTTTGGATTTAACATTTTATGTGTCTGTAGTATTTTCCATTTTACTTAGAAAAGTAAATTCTGTTATTATTTATAAATATACACATTGTCAATTAGCAACGAAATAAAATAATAGACAATTGAATTATTATATGTATATACACACATAAAAAATAATGCACAAATAAAGCAAATAGATGGCAGTTTATTTTTATCCTCTGTTTCAAGAGTAATTGATTGTTGAGAGACTTGTTTACAACAACCGTCGACATATCATATGATCTTTCACAATGTTTTACATGATTATTTTATAGCTTTTATCACTATAAGATTTCTGTCATAAATATGTAAATTGCGATCTAATTTTCTTATTTTCCTCTAATCATTATTTTTCAATGCATAATTGACAATTAATAGTAGGTTTTGTTTTCTCATTAAACGGGATTGAATAAAAATTTAACAGGATATTTTTTAATGAATTTTATCATTATATTTGTAATAACTTTATAAGAGCAAGTAATAATAATTTAGTTATTTGAACATTAACATTAATTATGCATTATAGGATATAGTACTATAGTTTTATTAAACATTAAATTTTTTATTTACATAAATTATATGTAGAACATACACATAGGTTTTGCAAAATTCTTTTATTTAATTAATAATCTATATATGATTGCGAGAGAATTTGAGCAATAATTGACTGATATTGGAGTATTGTTGTGCAATGTAACTAAATTAACCGAAAAGTTGGTTGGTAGCTCTCGGTAACTTTTTTCGTAGAAACAAACATAGCCATTAATTGCCGAGTATGTTCCAAATCTAACTGGCAAATTCCAACAACACGGCGAGCGCACAATTCTCATCGCAAACTCTGATTCACTCTGGATCCTTTATTTCAGCTTTATTCACGTGCTGAATATATCATTTAGTGATATTGTTTTATGTCGCTGAAAATATAGCGTGGCCACTAATTTCTGTGGCAATCTGGTTGATCAATATCATCTGGCGCAATTAAAACTCATCGATAGTAATCGATTGTTATTATCTTTTGATATTTAACATACTTTTACATGCAAATTTCTAAATAATATAGGGAGAAGAGTAGTGAGTCTCAGTGATAAAAAGATTATAGATATATTTTGCAATAAGTCACATTATAATTTTATATAATAATGATAAAACAATGCGAAAATTTTGGAGACGCAAAACGGAGATGGACTTATTGTTAATTTGAATTTTGTGTTTATGGAAGTAAACGCTATATACATGAATTTTTCATCAATTGCAAAATATTTAACGGGACCAACATATTTAATATAAAATTGAAATCACACATACACATACACACATGATTTTTATAATTATCTATATTATTGACTTAAAGAGTCAGTTGTAAAATCGGTTAGATACAGAAACCAACTAATATAATTATGTATAGCAAAGTCCAAATATATTTCGAGCTGGGGAAGGAGAGATGGCACGGGAGTACGCGTTTTATGTAATTCTACGCGAGAAGTATTAATTCTAATTACCGGTGTGCCCACAGTAGTCAAGAGTAATTAACGACGCCGCGTCGTTTGTCTTCATCAACGATCGCGTTTTCTTTTAACGTCTTATACTTATTAATGGACGTCGTCGCATATTCGTATCCGTGTTTCCCTGATTGGCATAGAGAATTTAAATCGTTTGATCGTCAAAGCGGATCAACAGATCTCCTTTGAGATCGCCGATAACTTCGTCGAGATGGTCGGACTCTCTAGGTCGCCGATCGCGCCAATATGCTTGGGCACTAAATCATTCCGCTGATACTCTCGACTCTCCTGGGATTACAAACGAGATCCACTTACCAGCCGGTCGGGATTACGACGGCGGCAATCGATTAATCAGGGTACTTTATCGACTAGCGAAGAAGCAATCGCTGCGAAATAAGCAATCGCCAGGTGTTTGTTGCGAAATCGCTCGATAATAATACATTCGCGCTCGAATCTAATAATTATTAGAGGTCTCTGCACATCACCGAACTTTGCAAAATATATCCGCGTCGTCTCTTTCAGAATCATCCTTTTTTCCCCTTTATCGTATTTTAATTAATTATAATTTTTTTTATTTTTATTTTCTTTTTCCTTTTTTTATACGCGTTTATAAATATTTTCTTAATCTTATATATTATATATTTTTGTTTCTATTTGTAAACATGTTTATTAATTAAATATTTATAGATTTAACAATTTTGAAAGAGAAAGAGAAATATATTTTTTATAAGACTTGAACAAAGTAAATAAAATTGTTTATGTATATGACGTATACGTTACGTTTACGATTCGATAGTCAAGGATATAGTTCGCACAGATCGAATATTGACTTTCTCCGAAAGGTGTTTTTCGGATAATCCCCCAAGGTTGACCGGCCCGGATGAAAGTCGCGTCGGGCGATAATTACATCGGAACGGACAAAATAACGCGGTCGTGAGATGCTGCCTCGCACACGTTCGCAATCGCGCAATCGCATTTCGTTGTCTGAATTTCTCGTTCTTCGTCTCGCTAGCGTTATCCCGAGCAAATAACATTTGCCATTGCGAACACGGCGTGTTCGGGGCCGCGGGACAAATTGATCCCGCTGCAGTCACGTACCGCCTCGTGTCGGAACAACATAAAAATGTAATTACTCCTGTCATCGGGAATGGGTGCGAGAGGTGGCGAGGAGGAGGAGGTCGAGTGAATTGAGGGAGGGACGTGATGTTTAGTTTGGCAATGCGAATCGGGCGCGGAGGAGAGCGGAGAAAACTTTGTCGAAATAAATCTCGTTAGTCAGTAAACTCGTGAGGTCGTTGTTATGTATGACACTTGACCCGCGAGATATTGATTTTAGACATTACAGAAACCCGCTCGCTCTCACCCACTGGCACGATCCTAAACGGATATCTCGCCGCCAACGGGCAGCAAGAAACTACGCAGCAATGTGGTTGCGCAGCAATAATTGGCGAACGCTGAAACGCCCTCGGGATTTGTTATACGCTGTTTTAGAGCAAGAGTTGTAATTCAAGTCTTTCAATACTGCAAAGTGAAATTGTGACAGCGGCGACAACTTTATTATTATTAATTATTATCAACTCTACTACTGCCAATCAGTATTGGCCTAACCAGTAGATGTAATCATAAGGAGATGCTTTAGGAGACCACGAGAGATTTCGAGACAATTAAACGGCATACACAAGGGAAACCTCGTGAATATCGGGACTGGAACTGACTAATTGTCTTCTTGAGTATTACATGATACTACGGTCTCTTTATTCATTGTGGCGCGAAGTCGCCTTTGTGTCGGTGTAACGGAACTTCATCCTATTGTACGCGAAGTTGCCGAAGACTATTAACCAACTCTCGGCATTAATTCGCTTGTATCGGACGATAACAGGGAGAGATATTAGTTAATTATTACGGAATTAACGGAAGAGAATGTCATGCGATTCAACGGATGATACACATTATCGAGATAAACGGAGGAGAGAAGAAAGGGGGTATAAAACGCATGTAGAACGATCGTGGCGCCCGTCAGGCGCCGCGTCAGCAGTTAAAGGTTAATCGCCGCCGCGTCTGACCACACGGCGAAATTATCGATCGCGAATTCGCCGCGGACGGGGTGAGGAGGGTGAGGGAGGAGGGAGGGGAAGATGGGAGAAATTCTCTCGCGTAAATATTCAGTAACCGCCCCCCTTCGCTTTATCATCGTTTCGGTGAAGACAAGATTCAAACGAGGAGGACGCGCCGCGCACGAGAAACGCGCGCGAAAAACCCTCGAGAAGAAGATCGTTTCTTTTACGCGTGTGACTCGTCCGCCGGCGATTATTCTCATCGGATGAGCCACGACAAAAATTCGCCGCCAAAATTCCTCGGCGTCGACGAGTCGTGGAACGCTAAATAACTCCTTTTACAGCGCCAAAGTATGTTACACCTTCGCTCATGTAACCGAATTGGGACACACTGCTTCGGAATACTAATACGATGGTAAGAGCTTTCCATTTCGCGTACATCCTTATATATTCGGTATCCTTAGGGGTTTCTCGTAATCTTCTTTTACCTTCGAGATATTTTAGAGTAAATCTATTTTAAATAAAGAATTATATAACGATGTAACGATTTGAAAGTTATAAGCGATTAAAGAACTGGAAATTTTTTTAATATTAATGTTTTGGAATGCATATCAGTAATCGAATCGTGTTCTTCTTTTAACTTTAAACTTTAACGGACTTTATTAAAAAATTTGACTTAAGTTTTAATTACATAGGGAGATATTTAAAAAAAAATAGATACGCATCACAATACGTAAATTTCATAGGTAAATCCTATTCATCTCCCTTAATTTCGTTAGGATAGTGAAATGAAGGGAGAATTTTCCATCAGATTTCTGAAGATATTAGAGAAGACATAAAGAAATATAAAAGGGTGAAGTGTATACGAGACTTTTGACATGATCGTAGGGAGGTTTGCGAAGACGAGGTAACGTAGCGGGACACGTGGCGAGAATAAATTCCGATCGGGATATTTCGTCGCCCACTTGTCAACGGAGCTTTCGACGCGAGTTTACGATAAGAGCGAAATGAGGATTCCTTCGGAAAACTTTACTCCAAGTCCTGCTCGTCGTCGATTGGATTCATCCGCCTTCGATCGGTCGCAATTCCGCGCTCTCTTTCTCTCTCTCTCTCTCTCTCTCTCTTTCTTTTTTTCGGTCGCTCAGCTTTCATTGGATCCCGATGAATTCTTAGAAAATCGCCGAGATTTCGATACGTATTTTATCTCCGTGCACGTCGCCGCGACGCGGACCATCGAGATGACCGGCTTGGGGACTTAACGAGATCAGTAGCCGCGACACGCGTGGCGAAAATAAATTACGAGCCGTTTTGTCATTGACTGTCATCAAACGTGCCCCGTCAAACGTGCTTACCAAAGTGCTTACTCTTGATTACAATATGCATTATAATATTACGATATCTACATAGGACGAACAATTATGTATACAAATATTAACATACGTCTATGTAAAACTTATATTGACTTATTTATTAAATCAACTTTTATTAACATTATTAATAATGTGTCTATGAATACTTAAAAAAAATAATCTTTATGTAACATTTCTGTATTTATTAATATTTATTAATATTAAATTTGCTAGCTGTTTCAATTAATGCCCGCAACATTGATTATTTATAACTGCATTTATTATCAACTTTAAGTTTTGTAATTATCATGCAAAGAAAAATCGTATATTTCTTAATACAAAATTTTTCGTACAACAGTTTGACACACTTATTTCTACTTTCTGATTGTGATTCTTTTCTTCAGATAATGAAATTTTTTATATTGTAACTTGTGTGTGTGTGTGTGTGTATCTATATAAATAGCTTATCTTCTTTTTTCCTTCCTTCTTTAGTAACGTCAGAGCTAAACTAAATGAAGAGTTGAAACTTTTTCGTTAATGTACCAAAACCTTCGCCCCAGATGCTACCGTTGAACAAACCCACTCGAACCATCAGTCTAAGGTTTCTCGAAAAACGGCCAATCATATTTTCGACAAAAATTTTTGTCCCCGTTCACGTATAACGTGAAACCATCGACGCGCGCGATCGTCCCGTGCGATCTAACGAGATCAGCGGCATCGGGACACGCGGTGGGAATAAATTTCGCGATCGGAGACATTTCGTCATCCACTGTCATTGGAGGGCCTAAACGCATTTACGATAGAACTGACGACGAAGAGAAAGTTCCTCTCTTCTTTCCTATAGAACGACTCTTATACGATGTAACTTTCCTTCATTCGCTCGCTTGCCGTGTTCGATCGATCGTAATTTCCGTCGGTGACTCACGAAAGAAGAGAGGGAGTCGTTGGACACCCACATATACACATACGTGTACATGTTACATGTACATTACATTAGAGAAGCGAGAGAGAGAGAGAGAGAGAGAGAAGACAGAGAGGGTGATAGCGCAGGGGCTGACTAATCGTCAAGCTAAACTACGCGACTCTTTCCTCCTTGTTGGTCTTTTCTGAGAATCGGTTTCGGGGTGAACTTCGTCGTGGGTTTTATCCACCGTTTATATATCCCGACATTGCGTAAAGAAATACCGTGGACAGGAAGATAAGTGTCGCGTCACAAGAGGGGACAGATTATTGACAGATTACGGGCAAATATAATCGCGTCGTTTCTTGAGATGAATATTCTGTTGCAATGTCCTCGATTAGTCTGTTAATCGGCCGAAGAACGTCGTTGAAAATTCATTGTACAGGCTGAGGAAAAAACGCGAAGAGGCGCGGTTCTTTTTTAACGTCTCTCAGGAGACACTCATTTCGGCGCGTCATAGACGTTTACTTGCATATTGCTCGCTAAAGTCATGCGGTGTATCAGCGTATTATTTGATACGTCGCTCGTAAAACGAGACGTTTCCTTGTAATATCGTTGCGTCGTCGTCGTCGCCGGCTATAATCGTACATCATATGTCGGCACCGTATCCAGAGACAACGGCAATCTGTCCGTAAAATGATTCGGCTCGAACGGCGACTGGATGCCAGGAAATCGATCCAGAATGATATTACAGACGTGCACACGCGCGCCTGGCATGTATCCAGATGCGTTTGCCGATGGGATATTTTTCCGCATGGTGAAACACACCGCCACACAATAAGCATGGAAAAGCATTGAAGCGATACGTCCACTTATGTATATTATGCTGTTGCAAAAAACTTACTGTTGATACATATTATACAACAATACGACACGATGAAATATTTTTCCAAAAGTACAAACATATTTATCTTTATATGTCGTTACAAATTTGATTGTAAAAATATATATATATATATATATATATTATAAAACATAATTTGACATGTCACATCTCGTGTCATATAATATAATCAACTGTCATCCTAATTTTCTCTGTCACCTAAATTTTCTCAATTCTATCTTTGAAAGTCGATATTTAATTTTATATTAGTCAATTAATAAAGTGTAACATTGATTTTATACATATATATATATATATATATATATATATATATATATATATCGATGCATATATATACTTAAAAAATTGGGTACAAAATTAATAAAGACATATCTATTCGATACCGCTTGATGAATTATGGAATAGAATTTTTCAATTCGTCAAAACGAATGCTTCTTCGATATTGGAAAAATATTCATACGTCCTAATTTCACTAGGACACTGATATTCGTTTATCGCGCGAACCAATTCGACGTAATATATATATATATATATATATATATATATATATATATATATATATATATATATATTATAACATATATTTTTTACCTTCGTCTTCCAAATTTATAAATAAAATCTTAGTTCTGCGCATTTTCATTCCCTTCATCTACATATATCTTATGTACAATAAATATATAATAATAATGATATATTATGTATGCATATCACATAATCGCATTTGCTCCATCATCGTCCTCGATTTCACCAATAAATCGTTGCAGCGTGCAAAGTTGGCGCGTTCATTCTTTCTGGGACGCGCGCTCGTATCATCTTTAGCGCCGTCGCAAATCGCTAACACGTACTTACGCGATCCTCGGGAGGTATCAACGGGCAAGTCCCACGAGTAATGATCCGCGCTCGGGAAATAAATGTAAAGATTGTCTACGAGATTCCGGACACGCGTGACCCGCGCGACTCGTCGCTGCACGGCCGATGGTTACACGTCTCCCAGGTCTTATCCTCTCCTTCTTCCATCCCGCAGCTTACTCTTTTTCAACAACTATTCAGCGACCATGACCAGTCTCAACGTCTCAACACGCTCCTCAATTCTTACGATCCGGTTCGGGGAGCTGTACGAACCCTGAGAGAAGCGACGGCTCTTGCACGGTGCAATCTGGTTGGCGCACCTTTGACCCCAACATCCTGCACGCAGGTTGCACGAGGCGAGGTCTGCAAGGGCGTTTAA